>NC_051179.1:26589438-26678397 GCF_013339695.2 Rhipicephalus sanguineus
GTTCACAAATGCAGAAGACAGAACTGATGCATTACCTCGATATCTTTTCTTCCTTTGTCTTTTTTTTTGCGCTTGAAATAGGTTACGAGACTGAACCGAAACATTTCGGTTATACAAGCTGTAAAAGGATTCGCCGCATTTTTAACCATTAGAGCTCTCTGCGTATACAGCACTATACAAGATGGCAACAACAGCTATTTTTATCGCGTACTAACGGACATACCCCCGAAGACACGGATAATTTAAGACTGAAATTTAAACCGGCAGAATAAATAAACTCCTCTAAATAATGACACAGGAAAAGAAGTACTCTAGAAGAGCCAGAGAGAAGGATGGTGAAAAAAAATCTCTGCTCATCCGAGCGGTTCGCTTAGTGGCTCCCGTGGGGTCCGTTATGCACTCTGCTTCGGAAGTCGGATCATTACTTTCCAAGATCCGCACGGTGTCTCTTTTTTCTTTTTTTTTTTTTGATGATCGTCCAGAAGCCTCGAAAATGAGCCTTTATGGCCGAAGTGCCTGTTCGTAAAAAATAAATAAATAGAAAATGCTTCGTTCTATAGCGCATGGCGTCACCTGCGCACCGCGCGTAAGATAGGAACAAAAAAACACAAACAGATTGACTGCATCTGACCTTTGTTTAACCTTGGACCGCGGTCTGTATACGTACTTGCTATAAGATGGTTTCATGGCTATAAACATGCACTTCAGTTTATACGAGTGGTCAGTTGAGGGCGATAAAATATAAGATGACCAGCACGACGGCTATTTGAGTTCGCGTACTACACTCTATGGAAAAAAAAAGAGCGTGGGTTACTTTTTCTCGGTGAGTCCAGCTTACTCGCCATCTATATGACTCTCTTTAAAGAGACACGTTAACTCTCTTTTCGGTCCCATGACTCTCGAAAGAGAGTATAATGATCTCCAAAGAGAATTCACGTGCTCTTTAAATGGAGTCATGTACATGACAAGTCAGGATGCGCGCGAAAGTGTCAACATATAGTTTTTTGTTTGTTTGTTGTAGAGTATACGCTGTGAAGCCACCCGCCGTGGTAGCTTAGAGTCTAAGGCATCGCGCTCCTAAGATCGAGGATGCAGGTTCGATTTCTGGCCACGGAGGCAGCGTTTCGTTGAGTGAAAAAGGCAATAAAACCCGCGCAATTAGATTTAGTAGCGCGTTATAAATAAGCGCACATGTCAGAATTAATTTGGAGTCCTCTACTATACGGCGGGCCACATAATAGTGTCGTGGTTTCGGCACGTAAAACTGAAGAACTTAATTTTAACGACTTTAAATAATGCGACACATCGCAATACATGCACTCTCTAGATCATTGAGGTAAAACCCTCAGTTCTTTTTCAACACCATGTAATATTTCCATTTTGACGAACTTTTAACTACACTCTCGCAAAGGCGCTGTCGATATTTGTGACGTCATTTCTATAGGGGACGTCGTGGTGTTGTCATATGAATGTTCTTTCTTTCTTTCTTTCTTTCTTTCTTTCTTTCTTTCTTTCTTTCTTTCTTTCTTTCTTTCTTTCTTTCTTTCTTTCTTTCTTTCTTTCTTTCTTTCTTTCTTTCTTTCTTTCTTTCTTTCTTTCTTTCTTTCTTTCTTTCTTTCTTTCTTTTCTTTAGCACATGACTGCCTTCGTGTGCGATCGGCAGACAGTAGATTCTAACAACCAACACGGTCGTGCGGTATGTATTTTGTGAAACTGAGGGCCAGGTAGTTAATGAGGTGCCCAATTTCGAAAGAAGCAGGTTTTTTGCGACAGAAATTGCGTGTACCAGCCTAACAGCAAGATACGGTGAAATCTGTTAGTCTAATTCCAAATCGGACGCTGATTAAACAACCCCCCCCCCCCCCAAAAAAAAAAAAAAGTAGAGCCCCATTGATGGGATGGTCGTCCTCTGTTTGTATAAGCACGCGAGCAAATACTTGCGTGGGTTCCGAGTGCTGTGTCATGGCTGACTATCCCATTATATTCTGGCGTGCACGTTCGGTGCAAGTGACGTAGACATTTTATGCGCGTTTGAGTTCGTGTGTTTGTGAAGTAAATGTAGATGTAGATCTTAAACTTCCTGGCTCACATCCAATCGGGTGATGAAGATAAAATACTTGAAATGTAGAAAAGAAGTGCTTCTGAATATTTTCTTCTTCTTTTCCCCGTATTGGTTTCTTTGTTGGATCAGTAAATTATTCGTGATTTCTGAAGAGTCGGCTTTGACGTTGCCTACGTTTCCATGTTTTCATATCTAAATATATAAACTTAAAGAGAAACGAGCACGACGGGGTGCCCTTTGTCCTGACACTGCCAGGGGATGTTTGTTCAGCCTTGGAAGTATGTTTAATTGTTTCAGTGCAATTTTCGCGGGAAGTTTATCGTCAGTTGTTTTTCATTCATTATTTCCTGGTGTACGTACATATTTTTGTTGACTTCAGTGGTAAGTTACCTTCCTTTACACCAGCCCAATTTCGCCCAATCCTCCGCAGTGGGCAAGCGCCATCAGAAGAGAAAAAAGAAAATATTACGTCGTTTTAGTGTTAACGAGCGCACGATAGAACTTTAACTTTTTTAAATTTATATATGGAAAAAAAATTTGGGAAAGTACAGGCTACGTCAGAGCCGGCTATCCCATCATTACGATAGTAGTATTGAAGAAATACACAAAGACAAGAAAATTAGGAAGAACAAAAGAATAAGAAAATAAAAATAATCAGGAGCACTATGTAGTACATATACAATATTTGGCGTATAAAGCATGAGCCGGTTCTAAGGGCAAATAAGCAGAAGTTCTTTATTAACTACAGCGTGACCAATACCACTCGTGGGTATGAGTTACTTATTGAGGCGGTGGCGGTAACAACAACAACAACAACAACAACAACAACAACAACAACAACAACAACAACAACCTTTCTTCCTTGTTGTTTTCTTGTTTGTGTGTGTTTCTTCAGTATCAATATCATAATGATAGGATAACCGGCTCTAACGTTCCCACGTTCTCGCATCTGGATTACAAGAGAAGACCAGTCATTGAAACAACAACAGTAACAACAACCAACGTGCCCCTGGCAGATCCACGCGCGGAATTCTGTACGGATACTTCTTCGGGAACAAATAAAGACACGAGAAACTTTTCCAATCTAGTCCAGCATATATTATGCATTCGCAGTGTGTGCCAACACAGCGGCGTTCGAAACGCTGATGGAGAAGCGGCGAGTCGATGAATGGGCCTCGTATAACCGCGGTGTGTATCGCTGAAGACGTATAGCTTCGGCAGTTCTTTTCTTCTATTGCAATACGTTTTGATTCCCATCGCACTAGCGCGCGACTCTTGACCACGAGAGCCGTGAATTTGAACAAAGGACAATGAGTTCAGGTGATGTTCAAATAAGAACAGCTAACAAGCGAAAACAATACGCGAATATGCCAGACTGAACAAAGGGATAGTCAGGGAGCCGAACTGTTCTTTATTTTTTCTCTCTCGAATTCCAACCGAAGACCTTTTGTCGCTGAGGCTCTTCTTGCAGTATCGGGTCACAATTCACCGCACTTTATGCTCATCAACGCCGCTGCCCAGTCGGGAACAATCGGCCCTTCGGATTCTTATAACAATCGTCTCTAATTTGCATTCTTTATCAGCGAGTGAGATAAAGACAATGCGGATGAGAAGCTTTTTTCTTTTCTTTAAGCAATTCCTCGTTGGAGTCATCGCCTCCATGCAGTCAAGCTGGGTCGGCACTGCTGAAGCTTTAATGTATTATGCGGGGCCACGAACAATCAATTACCGCACTGTCTGGTCGCGAGCTGGATTGGTCTGTCATTAAAAAAACGAAAAAAAAAAACAAAGGAGCGCATAGATTTCTTGTAAATGGCTCTGCCAACTTTGAAACTTGTCCATCTAGCTATCGCAAACGTACACGGAGCATGCTGCCATGTTCACGGAGGCAACGAGAACATTAAGAAAGAACACCGAAGCACGATATTAATTACTACAAAAAGTAAATGAACGAAACAAAGGGAACGGATCAAGGGCTCGTTTCTTCGTTAGACTCAACGTAATGACACCAAGAGGCAATGAAGTCGATGAAGCTATGGGGGGCATTATCTGTATTGTTCAACTGTAGTGCACTAATTATGACGTAAATGGAAAATAATTAGAGTGAACGAGAATGCAAATTTGTCTCCGTTAGAGATCGAACCTACAACCTTCGGATAACGAGTCCGATACTTGCCTCTAACAAATAGTGAATGTCCTATAGGTAATGACCAGCTGTTAAGCGTGTGCGCCCCACATCCTTAACCTTACTTTTTGATTTGCAGTGCTGCGACTACGAAAACTCCGGAGAGCGAACACGTCGAATGTCGACAACGTCGTTTCGCTTAAGCTCTCTCTCCGTATATAGCATGGTGCGACCTTCACACTGCATACACCTCATCTGATTCTCGTTTTCAGGCTGCAAACGGGCTGGTCGGTGAAGACGGGTGCCCTGAGCAGCTTCACTCGCCACGAGCAGCTCAACGATAGCGAACAGGAGCTCATCGTGGGCGTCATCAAGAGGGCCGACATGCTCGAACAGCTCGAGCAGCGACGAGTGGGGTGAGAAAGAGTTCTCTTTCTTCCTTTCTTTCTTTCTTTCTTTCTTTCTTTCTTTCTTTCTTTCTTTCTTTCTTTCTTTCTTTCTTTCTTTCTTCTTTCTTCCTTTCTTCCTTTCTTCCTTTCTTTCTTTCTTTCTTTCTTTCTTTCTTTCTTTCTTTCTTCCTTTCTTTCTTTCTTTCTTTCTTTCAGTTGTCCGAGTACGTACCAACTCGCCCAAGTCAAGGTAATATTATGACTATAGCTACTGTGCTTTGCCACCTGAGAATGCGCTTTAGTCTGAATTGAAGGCGTGCTTTGACTTTATTTTCTTGAGCGTGGAAGACTGGCGGAGGAGCGACGAACTCGCGGCGCAGTTGTAAGAGTGGTGGCCAGTGCAAACAAGACACATGATTAGAAGAACGTACACCCCCAGTAGCGAAACAAAAAGAAATCTAGAAAATCACACACACACACACACACACACACACACACACACACACACACACACACACACACACACACACACACACACACACACACACACACACACACACACACACACACACACACACACACACACACACACACACACACACACACACACACACACACACACACAATCGATGGGTATGGCTCACGCTCACGTGTGTACATTATTCTAGTCCTGTGTCTCGTTTGCGTTGGTCATCGTGAGTATACATTCCAACTCGCCGAATTTGCTACCTTATTGTAAGAGCGGATTTGTAACCTCACGCTCATGGTTGGCGGTCGCTAAATCTGTAGATTCCGCTCCACTTCCGCGTAGCATTGCGTTAGTATTGCGTTGATATTGCGTAATTGTTTGCTCGAGACGTAAAACGAGCTTGGAATCCGCGCTTCTGGCGTCGTGGGCTCCGAGATGGTTCACTCCGCTCACCTTCGAGCCACCGGATCTCGGAGGTCATGGTCGTCAGTTTGTATATAACCACACGTTTCTGACTTATGTCGTGCTCGTCGCAGGCGCCTTGTCGACCGGCTGGAGAACATGAAGCGGAACGCGCTCGGTAACGGGACGAGCCAGTGCGTTCTGTGCGCCAACGAGTTTGGGCTGCTCAGCGGTTCTCCGCTCACGTGCTACGACTGCAGGAAGGTACGTATGTGCTGGATTTGATGTTCAGGTATGTTTCTTAAACGCCGCAGTTTAGACAAGCATGCAGGCGGAGAGAGTTTAAACGTACGGAAGCATTCTGAAAAGCACTGATGTCGTGCCAACCCAGTGGCGCCGCGGTTAGGGTGCTGCAGACAAAGAGCAAAACCTCCGCCCTTTACTAAACATATCGAATCTCGGTCGTATTTAGTTGGAGGCGAAATGCTACATGCCCGTGTACATATAGATTTAGGTGCACGTTAAAGAACCCCAGGTGGTCGAAATTTCCGGAGCCCTCCACTACGGCGTCCCTCATAATCGTATCGTGGTTTTGGCTCGTAAAACACTAGCAATTGTTATTATTACATTACTAAACCTGATAAATCAGCTTTACTCTCCTCACGAACAAAATAATCGAGATAATGCTTATGTGTGGCGATCCATTGATTGATTGATTGATTGATTGATTGATTGATTGATTGATTGATTGATTGATTGATGGCCGCCCGGTTTCCCGGTCTTTTGTCCGTCCGTCCATCGAACTCCTCCACACGCACGGTTCTCTACGGCATTGTCGTAGCCAGGGGGGGGGGAGAAAGGGGGGGGAGGAGGGAAGGAAGGAAGGAAGGAAGGAAGGAAGGAAGGAAGGAAGCGAGGCAGGGCGCATTGTCTCCCCGAATATTTTCAATTTTGCATGCGTATAATATATACACACACGAATACAAACACATACATACATAAAGTTTGGTTGAAACCTCCCACGCCCATAAAAATATTCTGGCTACGCCACTGCTCTCTGTTCTCTTGCTGAACTGTTCACCTGTACATCGTGCGCTGCGCCTTGAAACGCAGCTCTTGTAGCAGCTACTGCCGTGTATGCAGCCAATCCAATCTCGAGCGTAGATATTACGGGCGCGTTCCTGATGCGTATATAGTTTACCGCGCTCGGCCGCAACGCATACGTGGCCCCCATTTACCAAGACGTTCAAATTTCGTTGCTCGTCTCCTGAGAAATACGCGTGTGTGGCACGGGATGTTGAGCCCCCCGCAATCGTGCTGGTTTTTCGAAGTATACGTTGGGAGCGCCGACAACCGAGAAAGGCCTAAGGAGTGAACCACAAATACGGAACTAGCGGTAAGAAAGAAAAGAACTTGTTCGGATAGCTGTCCGGTCTTTCGACGAGTGAGATACTCCATGCATACGAGGCACCAGTTCTTGTCGAGCGAAGAAAGCAGCTGCGCGTTTTCGCACGAAGTGGGCCCTTCGAGGCTCCAGCCCGCGTTTGCTGCGCGCAATTCATCGAGACGCAACAGACGGGGAAAGGAAGTCCACAGGTGTGCGTGTGGGGCGCGGTGTAGAAGAACGGCTCCTCCTGCTTCGATCACGACCCTGGACCCTCCCCCTCCTCCCTCACTCTCTCTCTCTCTCATACACACACACACTCTGTCTCTATTTTTCTCTTCCCCTCTCTCTATTTCTCTCTCCTTATATATCTCTCTACTTCTCTCCGCTCTTTCTCTATTTCCCTCTCTCTCTCTCTCTCTCTCTCGCGCACACACACACACACACACACACACACACACTCTCTCTCTCTCTCTGTATTTCTTTCTCAACCTCTATCTCTCTCTCCCTCTCTTCTCCCTTTCTCTATTTCCTTCTCTCCCTCTCTATTTTTCTCTTTCCCTCTCCATCTCCCCCTCTCTCTCACTTACACACACACACACGCTCCCTCTATCTCGACCCGTCTTTCGAGACGAGTCTACAAAGGGGGTCTTCGCTTTAATAAATGAGAACAGCCTCCCGGGATGGACGAGCGGGCAGTGCGCAAGTTTGGGGATTGCGCGGCGGATATTTTCCGTTCGTTGCGCTCGTCCTCGCGGCTGAAGGGCGAGTCTCGTCCGAGTCCGCGCGTGCCATATGGGAGCCAGTACTTGGTCATGCGCCTGCGTGCGAGCGTGTGACAGGAGCTCCGCAAAAGAAAAGAATAACTATATATGTTCACATATGCGCAGAACGATGTGCTCTGCTTTATTGTTTTATGTCAACGACTGGTCCGTGTTCGAGTATATACATCTCAGCAATTTTTTGTGTGTGTCTGTGTTATTGATATTCCTATTGGGGGGGGGGGGGTCCTATTGTCCTGTTCTTACGTAACAGAGAGGCCGCGTTTTCTGCGCGCCGGGCGCTATCAATTTCGATTTCGTCCTTAAAATTCGAAGATGTCTACCTCGAATTACGCGCTACTTTCGTGATGTCTAAAAAAAATGGGTATGCCATAAATTGGCGAGCACTGCGGCTTTCTAAGGTAAGCAACTGCCCTCAAGTCAATAATTAAAAATTTAATTAACGAGCCCGTTAAGTAGTCTCGTCAATGTGATTTTAGTTGCGACCGAGTATATATTTCCGCCTCGACATAGAGTACGGTGCGAAAACGACTGGAGCGCGACTGTCCTAGAATTTTTATAAGAAATCTGTGTTTCTTATAAAAAAAGAAACACCCTGTATAATTTGCGCATACCCTTTTTATCAAGAATGAACCGACTCGCCCAGCAACAAGTCTTTTAGAACAGTTCACTCGTTGCCGCTCTTTTTCTGCACACTGTAACGGCGTATCAACTTGTTCATTCAGGCGCGGTGTTCTTGGACCTTGCGAACTATTTTCTTGCGCTCGGCCGTCTTGCTTTGTCGCAGGCTGTGTGCAGCAAGTGCAGTGTGGACACCTACGGCGCCCAGAAGGAACAAATATGGCTATGCAAAATTTGCTCAGAGACTCGGGAGGTGAGTGCCGATAGGCCGGTCTTTTCTTTTTCTTTTTCTTTTTTTTTTCCGCAATACGCTGCAGGCACGGTGCATATTTGCGGTGGTCTTGTGTTTTGATCGTTTGAAAGATTGCCGGTGAAATAATCAAGAGCTCGATGGGACGATTTCTAGTTATAGGCAAAAGCATCGCTAAGGCTACTGACTCATCCACAGAGACAGATTTAAAAAGAGAGAGAGAAGCGATGGATGGACCAGCACCACTAGAACGAGCACTACAGCAAGATTATGGCTGAAATCGCTGGTTATCTAACCGGCAGGAAACGCGCTAAAGAGAACACGAGGCAATCCCTCCTCTACGGCGCACACACGCCTTTTATCGTGCCATCAATCCGTGTTCGCACTCGCTCACCTTCTCCATCCACCTCAACGGCGAATTTGCCTCCCTCCTGCACACCGAGCGAACCCGACGCGCTTCCTCGCACGTTTTTCGTTAATCCCACAGCATACAGAGGGCGTTATCGCACTTGGACTTTACACGGAACATCACGACAACGGCGCGGTGGTAATCTTGTGCTTGGTGTGTCGCTATAATGTGGAGAAAGACGCGCGCTACAGCAATTTGCTTATGTAAAAGTAACAACGCGTCAGTTTCTTCAGTTCTTATCGTACAATCAGATAGAGACTTGAAACTTCACTTTCTTCGACTACCATTGCGTCAGTAGTTTCCGCTACATGTTTACGCACATGCTCATGAAAAAAAAAGAAAGCCAACAACAACAAGATCCCACGTTGCGTTTGACATGAACGTGGGATCAGCTGCATCCTACAAGCGCATCCAGCGATAATTCCAACGGACGGAACAGGCGCTCGTTTGTCGTAAACGTGGCTGAGTTGATCAATTGTTGGAAGCTTTTTGCATTTTATTATCGATTGGCGGCGTAATCGTCGTTAATGCGCTCAGCGCATCTTCCTGAAGGGATGTCCTCCTCCTTCTCCTAATGCTTACGTTTCTTCTTCTTCTTCTTCTTCTTCTTCTTCTTCTTCTTCTACTACTACTACTGCTACTACTACTACTACTACTACTACTACTACTACTACTACTACTACTACTACTACTACTACTACTACTACTACTACTACTACTACTACTACTAGCAAAGTGATATACGTCTCTTTACGCGTGATCAGATGTGGAAGAAGTCCGGTGCCTGGTTCTACCGCGGCCTGCCCAACTACGTGGTGCCGGAGAAGACCGAGACGACTTGCCGGTACGGTCCCGTGAGGAGCAACCACAACGGCACCGAGGCGACCTCTGCGGCGCTCGTCGGCCGAGGATGGCACAGGGGTGAGCCTGACTTCGCCCACTCGATCACCCACGAGTTGGGCTAGCAGTCACGAAGCGGAGTTTAAATAACAGATAGCACGGTGATTTGTGGAAACGCAGAAACGTTCAATCTCGCGTCAGAAATATACATTCCCCCAAAGTTTCGTTTTCCTTCCGAGTGCTACGCATATACGTACGAGTGCCGCGTTTATGTACACGCACGCGGTCTCCTTTCATCCGGTATGCATAGGTACGTGCGAAAGTTTTACCTGCGTGCATTTTAAAATAGTCGCGCGCTATTTTCTCAATATTATTATGTTTCGTGGTTTTGGCACGTAAAACACCAGCAATTATTTTGCTGGAACGCCCTGTGCTTTGAGTACGTTTACGGTGCGTTTAGGTAAAGCTGCGAGGACGGCGGCAATGCGCATGAAATCGGCATGTTGCTTGAGTCGTTAGCGCCGTAATACGAGAGTCGCACCCAAATCCGGCGCCCGACAGTTCCGATATATGCGAAGTGTTTTTTTTTTTACCGCCCCATTGCTCCTTAGCTGCTCGTTATATAGACGATTTTACGTAAGACACGCGGGTGCTGCCACCTTGGGCTGTTAAACTAATATTTTCTTATTTTCGTATGAAACTTCGAATGCACCAATCCAACCATTTTCATGCTTCTACAGTAATACTGTGCGTTTTATTAAACGGCAATATGGATTCACCGAAACCCATCCGTGAAATAGTGTATGTGGGACGTTAGTAACGGCGCTCCCGACAGCTGCTCATCTCATTGCGGAAGAAAGCCGGATGCCTCGTTACAGCAAATACATTGTCGTGAAATATCATTACGTACTCGTTGTATAGCTCAACTGTACCTATACCGACGTTTCCACACTGGTTATGGCAGCGCTCATTCATTCACTGCTTATGCAGGGACGCAGAATGAGAAAGACCTGAGCGACAGCTCCGAAGACGAGTCGAAAGGAGTGCGCGTCAACAGGAGGGTCATCACCAGGAAGGCTCTCTACGACTCGAGTGAGTGATATCAACATCCTAATCGTCAGGGCCGTACCCAGGAATTTTTTCGGGGGGTGTTTGTTTGTATAACGGCTAACTTTGGCAACTAATGGTCGCTGTGAAGGCGTGAAAGTATTTTAGTGACACACGAAAAGTTAAAGCATGAAAAAACTTCGGGGGTGTCAGAACCCCCTCAACCCCCCCCCCCCACCCCTTAGTTACGGCCCTGCTAATCGTCATCATTGTTATATCGTGCATAATGATTATGACAGCATTAGCGAAGACATCACTGTTTATTCTATCTTCTTCCTTCTCCCTGAGGCGGCCGCCAAGCGCGTGCCATCTCACAGCGCCGTCGTCGGTAGCGACGCCTTATATAACATATCCCCTTTTGCAAAAAAACACAAAAAACACAGTTCTCCTTTACTGTCTAACATAGTCCTTCAACTTCTTCGGAGTCTTCTTCTTACGTGCGCTTCTTCTTACGCACGCATCACATCCTGACAGGTTAGGGGAAACTTGCGTGCTCTCTGCCGCATATGCTCCAGGGTCTGCATTTTCACGGCTATCCACTCCTGATGTGTCAGGTTGTGATGCACTAGATGACTGATTAAATGTCGGTGACCAGTTCATAACAGCAGAGGTGCCGGATTTCATTTTGTTGACAGCTCCATGGTGAACAGCGGCTAACTTCGATGCGTTCCACACTCGCCCATCTTCCAACAGATACGAGGCTGGTCCACGTTTTTCAATTATCTTCTTGGGCGCGGAGAATTGTGGAGACAGCTTGCCATGAACTGTGGATAACTTAACCCGTACGTAATCACCAACGACGAAGCTGGGTACCTTGGCTCCACGTTTTTCATCGGTGTAGCTCTTCGACATCCTTTGCTTGTTTCTTACGCGCTCTCGCAACTGCTCAATCGCCCTTGACGGGTCCGCGCTGAAGCATTTGTCTTGTGCGAGGTTGGCGTCCATGAAGAAGAACAGCGGGTGCCACACCAGTAGTCGCGTGAGGCGTACAGCGATATACTTGCAGGTAATCGAGCATGGCTGTTCTTATATCACGGCGTTCAAACAGGGCTAGTTGAATATATGACTTCAGCACCCTATTAAACCTTTCCACCAAGCCGTTAGCTTGCGGGTAATACACAGAAGAGTTGTAATGCGTTATTCCGCGTTCTGTGAGAAATTCTTCAAAGCTTGCTGAAGAAAACTGTGGTACATGATCGGATACGAGACCACGTGGGTATCCTTCTCGTGCAAAAAGTTCAAGTAAAAACTTCTTTACTGTAGAAGTGGTCGCATCTCGTACGAAAGCCACTTCGGGCCACTTGCTGTGATAGTCAATAACAGTAATGGCAAATCGGCAGTCGGCTGAAGCTTGCGTGAAAGGTCCCACGATGTCGATAGCAATCTTTTCCCAGGCTCTGTCAGGAAGAGGAACGGGTTGCATCGGCGCTGCAGAGGTACGTGCGGACTTGTCACAAGACTGGCAAATCACACACGTGCGCACAAGTTCTTCAATGTGGCTATCCATGCATGGCCACCAATAGGACTCTCTCAGGCGCGCTTTGGTACGACTAATGCCTGGGTGTGACTCGTGGGCCAGATCCATAAGACGCCGCGTCACAGTCGCAGGCACGACAATCCTGTCACCCCGGCACAGTATATCACTGACGACAGAGAGTTCAGCTCTCACGTAAAAGTAAGGCAGCAACTATTTTGACAATGCTTTCTTGTCAGGCCAAGAAGTAGTCGTGAAGTGCTTAACTTCACAAATAACCTGATCATTGGCACTTGCTTCTTGTATGGGCACTCCCGAGAGGATCATTTGGGCAATTTGCGCGCTGTTTTGAAACGTCTTTCTGATGCTGGCCTCAGGCTCAACCACAAATGTGTTTTTGACGTAGCAGAGTTGACTTTTCTAGGCCACGTTGTCACCGCCAGAGGATTATTTCCGTTGATGTCATCCATTGAGGCGATAACCAAGGCACCATCACCTACAACCATAAACGAACTTCGCTCGCTGCTGGGACTTGCAGGCTTCTACTCCAAGTTCATCCCTCATTTTTCTGATGTTGTCGAGCCAATGCGTGCCTTGCTTCGGGGAAATGCGCCTTTCGTTTGGAGTGCGGCAGCAAACAGCAGTTTGGAGCGGCTGAAATCTCTGCTTACATCTTGCGAAGTTCTTCATGTTTTTGATCCTCACTTACCTGTGTACGTTACAACTGATGCCTCCGGATATGGACTATGTGCTGTACTTCAGCAGGATAACGGAACCTCGCTGCAAACTCTCGCATTCGCCTCACGCACACTTCAACCGCATGAACGGAAATACTCAGTCGGCGAACGTGAGGCCCTTGCCTGCGTCTGGGCTTGCGAACACTGGCACGTTTACTTGTGGGGACGACCTTTCATCTTACGAACAGATCACGTGGCTTTGGTTACGCTCCTTTCGACGAAAGGCACTGGTCACCGACCATTAAGGATTGCGCGCTGGTCCTCACGGTTGCTCTGCTACAGGTTACCCGTACAGAGTTCAATCCGCGATACATCCGAAGAAGAATTTATATGTCTTTTGTCTCCAGTAGTTACCATGCAAGAACTTCAAGAAGCGCGTGCCATCTCACAGCGCCGTCGTCGGTAGCGACGCCTTATATAACCATCATAATCCTCGTACTGTCCACCACAGGACATGTACTGACATGCGTTAGTACATGTTAACAACTGTACTCTTTGCTGCTGCATTTGCATTAACCTGATTTTGCGAACGAAAAACTTTATGGAGTTGGCCCCGCCCTTTCTCGAACATCGTGGTTCTTGAAAATTTGAACGTAATTTTTTATTTATATGACTTGAAGAAGGTGTTGGCGCACAACAAAGGCGCCGGCTACAACTTAGCTCTTGAATGGATCGAACATACAACACAACAAATAAAGACACAAAACATCAGCATACGGGAAATAACGTAAAAGAATACGTGCGAAAAGCTATTAATAATGGTTTTTGAAGATCTTGAACACATCGCATTTGCACTGTGTTCAAGATGTTAAAGAACCATTAGAAGCTACCCCACCTATCTACCCTTTTTAGGTTTGTAAAAACTGCGGTCGTTGGTCCCTCTGAGTGCTTGTTTCCAGAGGTAATTGAAGAAACCGAAGGCAGTGCTCTGATTGGTTGGGTGTTCAGCGTCTGGGACTGTGCCAAAGGATTCTACGTCAACCAGTCTTTCGTTATTTCTTTCTCGAACAGCGCGCGCTCCTAACTGGAGCAACCAACTTCCAATCCCCGTACGTTTTTTCGGAGAACGCTCGCCTTTGCGAAATTTCGCGTAGCGTATTTAGGTGCATCGAAGCTTCTTCGGCTTCACACTCGCCCTTCGACTTATCGGTTGATCTCGGCGACTGTGCCGAGTTCGTGCCGCAATTTTAATCAGCCACGTTGCCTTCCTCGGGGAATTGTTGCCCCCCCCCCCCCCATCCCGTCCCTGCTGCGACCCGATAATGAACTTGTCAGGAGGCTTCTTTGGCGACGACGACGATGATGATGATGATGATGATGATGATGATTTGTGGCTTTGCCCTTTGTAGCGGGTGGACACATATGGTGTGTTCTAGCCTGGGTATGAAGAAAAAAAAGGAAAGAAAAAGAACGACAAAAAGAAAGAAAAAAAGAACGAAAGCACGAAAGAGTTCACTTCTGGCACCACTTCCACCACTGTTGGAGCCTTGTCTTTGTGGTGGCAACGTCTTTTGCATTCCTGTCCGCCAGGGCCAGTGCCTGAGGGAGAGTAGTGGCCTCCGGCGGGCGGGGTGAGAGTTTTTGGCATTGCAGTACCAAGTGCTCCACTGTCTCTTGTTCTGCTCCACACGCTCGACATAAAGTTGAATCGATGTTCGGGTCAAAGCGGCTGCGATATGCCAGCGTGCGAAGCGCTCCCGCGCGCGCCTCGAACAGTAGCCCACTTCCACCACTGTTATCGTACAAAGATTCCGGGGCAATGGCCTCTTTGTATGTTCGGTACAGCTGGAGTGTACTCTTTTGCTGCAGCGACATTTGCCATTGTGCGCTCTCCTCTTCGCGTATCCGTTTCCGAACTGCCGCGGTAAACTTGCGCTCCGTGTTCTCGAGTGTTGAGCAGTCCAACATTCCGTACTTGCGTCGGAGAAAGTAGACTCTGTTTAACCACTGCGTTCTGAGCCCCACGAAGTGCAGGTAGCGGAACATGCGACGGGCCCACCGGTGATCATTCATGAAGCGTAGGCGTCCTTCATAAGCGATCTTGCTTGTGGCTTCCCTTGCCTCGAACGTTGACCAGCCTACGTCCCCCTGAATGGCCTCCACTGCGACCCTTCCATGGCAGCCTAGTGCCAAACGGCCCACCTCCCTTTGGCCTCGCTCCAGCCACTCACGGGTCCTGCTTGTCAGGCATATAATGGCATTCGCAAAGGTCAGGCATGGGACATGGACCGACTTCCACAGCTCTCGCACCAATACATATCGGTAGCAACCCCAGAGGCTTCTCCGGCGCAGAATGCAGCTCGCGCGCTGGGAGGTCTGTCGCAACCGATCCTCGTGCCTCAAGAACTGGCCTTCCCCCATGCCGATGGTCACACCCAGATACCGGTATTCTGTTGAGAATGGCAGTTTGTCTCCATTCGGAAGTTCCAACGGGAGGTTTGTATCCACTTCTCCGGCAAATTGGACAACAGCCGACTTCTGAGGGTTGAACCGAAGGCCTAAGCCTGCCAAATGGTGAGCTGATATTGTCACCAACTGCTGGAGCTGATGTCGGTCTTCCGCAAGGAGAACAATATCATCTGCAAACACCAGCCCCGGTAGTGTCCATACTTCGGGCTGTCCTTCTGACAGGAATTTCATCTTGAACCCAATGTTTGATTGGATGAGGGCACTTTCTAAGCCTGATGCATACAGCATGTATAGCAGGGGCGAGAGTGGGCACCCCTGCCTGAGTCCTCTGCTGACCTTTACTGGCTCAGAGGACGTATCTGCCAAGCGTGCTACCACCGAGCTATCGGCATAGAGACGACGTAGGAGGTCTGTCCATTCTTGTGGCATGCCCAGCTCGGTCATGCGCCGCAGCATTAGGTCATGTGGAACGCTGTCGTATGCCTTCGCAACATCTAAGAAGCATGTGAGCAGACCGCGGGATTGTTTACGTGCCACCTCAATGCATTGGCCACCGCGCGGCGATGAGGCGCGCGCAGTTTCAAAAACGCTAGACGGCGCACGCGACCTACCCGAAGTAATTGAAACCGATCTATTTGCCCGGAGTTGGTTTCATGTTTCATAATAATACACTATGGTGGGAAATCTGGCGCTAGTGTCTATGGGGGCTGCAACGCATGGCGCTTCAGCCAGCATGGGAGGCTGTGTTCCAATTCTGGACAGCATCGTAGACAGTCTACGCTGACAGCTCAGAAGACAGCATCGAGCTCATGTTGTCCGACAAATGGAACGCGTCTAGAAGACGTCTACGCGACGTGACGCCACCTCGCGTCGAGAAGAGACAGCTAAAAAAACAAACGTAAATGTTCTTTCTTTAGCCTCTTTCGTGTTCAAACCTATGAAAAAATTAACATAGCTTACATTGAGCGCCTGGAAAAGCGCCTACTGGTGTACAGACGACCATACCGGCGAGATCCGAGCTACGCGAGTAGCCACCATAACGCGAGCATTGCGCTGAGCCGCCATCTTGTTTGGACAGCAAAGTAGCCTGCATCGTTTTTAGGAGAACTTGCGTTTGGCCTAGTTGGTGCTTACTGTTTGACATTTTGACCGCACAAATTTGTTTGATCTGTTTGATGTTTGATCTTGGCAGAAGCCAAGATCAAGCAGCTCGACAGCTATTAGAAGCTTACTTTATTAGAAAGAAAAGTGATGATTGTGTCAGTGACACCTCTATCAGATTATTTCAATCGGAAATGTCTTTCTTGGACAGGTGACTGCCCCACTAGACTGATGAGCGGACGTAACTGTGTCTGCGCATGTCATAAATCGCCATATATTGCTACGTCTTTCAGTGAATAAAATGAGTTGAAAGTTTACCGCCCGTGTCGTCGTACCTCCCTCTGTCCTCGTCTTTTTTGTGCGGTCAAAATGTCAAACTGCATCGTTTTTGTCTTTCTCGAAGCTGTCTATTTTGCCGGCTACGTGAGAATCGGAATGGGACTTAAGATGGCCGCTGTCCACTTAGCTGTCTATTTAGTCGTCTACGGTGAGTATTGGAACACACCCGGAATGATGGGTAGTACACAAATTTGTCTAAATTTCGTTCTTTCGGCTCCGTTTGGCTGCGCGTCGGCTGCATCCGCTTTGTCGCAAAACAAAGTTCAGCAAAAGTCAGCAGTTCACCAGTTTAACTTTTTTAGGCTCACCAAATTAAATCTGGTCACGAAGTTCACAACGATTCATTCTTTTATCCGAAACCAACGCCAAAACACAGCAATAAACAAAGCCACAAGTACGTCTGAAGCCGCAGGCGTGACATAGCGCGTTATCAGCATGACATAGCATTCTTGATAGGGAAGTGACGAGAGCCGGGTTTTCAAGAAAGGAAACGCGAGCAAGCCAGATGACGATTATTGTTGTGTAGCAGAAATACTCCCCAAATACTCGATTTTTTCTTAGAGTGTAGAGTGTAGAACGCCTCGCATTAACATCCTTAACGTTGGGCTTAAGATGCACACCTGATTACTTTCCTTCCGCTGCCATGTAGTGTTGGCGTGATTCGCGTAGTTTTGACTACACCGCACGAGATTACTACTTTAGGCGAGTTGGTATAGCATGACCTATCGCAGTTTAGCGCAACTCAGCAGACATACTAAAGAGAAGTAAAGAGAAAGGACCGTGTAGAGAGGAAGTGCAAGAGAACAGGGTGATCATCTTGTCCTGTCAGCGTGGTGGTCTTGTCCTCGCTATCTATACCCCTTCCTTTTTTTTCTCTTGTACCCTGTCTGCTGAGTTGCGCTATAAACGCCTAAACGCGGCACACTGCACGCATTTGGGGGAAGAAATCGGGGGTGCGTGTATATATGGAGAATTAAGCCGGTCTTTCGGCGACCTCACGACCTTTATGGCCGCCGCAGAGGAGTGTGTGTAAGTCGAGAGGTTGGGGAGGCTGCTATAGCTGGAGTGGGTCTGGCGGCGGCATCAGAAGACACGCCGCCAAGTCCCGCAGCCTTAAGCGGATTAAATTCGTTGGCGCGTGTGTATATACACCACACACAAGACCGCTCGGCGGCGGCCGCCGCCGCATTACGTAGACCTTGCCGAAAAAACTTTCAAACGCGAAAAAGAGAAGACGATAAGAGTCTGGGATGATATGGAAGTTGGTACATAAAACAGGAGAGTGAGCGTGTGGAGTGGAACGGTCGAAACGCTGGTGAAAGCACTGCGCAGCACTCACGGATCGAATATGCTGCGTCGGATAGGAAGGGTGGGAAACGCGGTTAATTAATTATTTACTCGGTTTATTTACTAATGAGACCGCACCAGGTACCCAAGCTATAGGGAAGGGCCTCAGAGAGTACGCGGTCGTCGAGTGCGCATGCGTGGTTTTGGAAATGGATGAATACGGTGTGATCCTACGCGTTTGTCGTTGACGCTGAGCGGGTATCATGTTCTGCATTAGCATACACATTGGTGAGATAAGTAGACTAAAGAAATACGCTGACGGTGCATAGGACACTTCCGGATGTTTCGGATGTAATCCCAATAAGTACGCGAAGCCGACTGGTAACTACAATGGAAAAGGACTTGTTCTTGTGCCAGGCGATTTCTGTTTGCCTTAACTTATTGTTTATGGCGCATAGTGTGTAACTTTAGTAATGGGAATATGGCGGAGACAGAGAAGGGGAAAGGAAATGTCAGGGAAGGCGCGCACACACCACACACACACACACACACGCACACACACACACACACACACACACACACACACACACACACACACACACACACACACACACACACACACACACACACACACACACACACACACACACACACACACACACACACACACTGCATTTTAACAAACACGTCACCGTTATACTGCCCGCCGCGGGTCTGGTGGTTATGGTGCTGCTGACTCGAAGGTCGCGGGATCGAATCCCGGCCACGGCGGCCGCATTTCGGTGGAGGCAAAATGCTAAATGACCGTGTGCTTAGATTTAGGCACACGTTAAAGAACTCCAGGTGGTCAAAATTTCCGAAGTCCTCCACTACGGTGTCTCTCATGATCATATCGTGGTTTTGGGACGTTAAACCCCAACAATTATTAGTCATTGTTATGGCCTATAACCATCAGCGAAGTAAAATACGGTTGTCCACTGCTAGCTTCCATAGCTCTCTGTCTGTTCTCGTTAAAACTGGACACAATGTGCTTCAACATTGCGCCGCCAGCTCGGCTGCTAAAGATGCCTACTTCTTGTGTAACCCGGCATTCCGAGATGAATTTTTTTTCTCACTCGGCTGTAAATTCTGGTGCAGCGGACAGCGACTCGTCGGCGAGTCCACGGATGGGCAGCGGATTTCCGCTCTCGCCAGACCCAAGCTCGGAGAGGCTAAACAAGCCCGACGGTTCTGGGGACTTGATCAGGCCAGACCATGCGTCCGACGGTGAGTCAGCGAGTTTGCATGATCATCCGGAACAGAGTACGGAGGCTCGTGTAGTGGATTCGTGCCAGCGGATCGAAAAATCTCTCATGAGGCGAATAAGTTCTGCGAAAATCCGTAAAGTGGCGGAAGATAAATGAAAAAGTGGTACCGGGTTCGAATCCTGGACCGGGATGAATATTTTTCAGCGACTCAGTGTGGGGCTTTAATGCAAATTTTCCTTCTAGCTTCGTGCTTCAAACTGGCCTAAGGCAAATTTTCTCTTGAGTCTAGTTACGAAACTTTTTAACGCATTCAATTGCTTCTCGTTGAAAGAAAGCAGAGTGCGCAGCATTGAGAAGCGGTTGTGCCGTCGTCCCTGTAGTCGACAGTGGCGACGCTGCGTGAACCACAAGTGTTCTTTATAAAACACCGGTGTTCGCCGAGGACAGCTTATACTGCTTGCCGGGAATGGAACAATCGCTGAAGTCTGGTGATATGATTTTTTACGTCTCTCTATATCAGTTCGTTTTCTTTTTTACTAACTGCGCGCTGCAGTGTCTTCGAGTCGCAACTCGCCGACGCCCAGCGTGCGCTCCCACCACTCGGACATGGCCCCTTGGAGGCAACGGCAACTGCAGAGGGAGAAGGAGGCCGCTGCGGCCGCCGCAGCCGAAGACGACGACAGCGAAGATGCGACCAGTGCGCATCGATTCTCGCCTTATCTCGTCGAGGTGAGAGACGCTGACTCGCTTAACTCACTCACTCACTCACTCACTCACTCACTCACTCACTCACTCACTCACTCACTCACTCACTCACTCACTCACTCACTCACTCACTCACTCACTCACTCACTCACTCACTCACTCACTCAAGGACAAGCAATCGTTTCTTGGAACTTGTGGCGCGCCCGCGGCTCGTAGCGCTGTCACGTTTATAGCATTGTTGATCGTGACGGCATTCTGAACCCGATTCGCGCGTTTACTTGAAATATTAAAAAAAAAGAGTGATCGGAGGTGGTCTAGGGTCCCTTTAAGAGACCGTGTAACTTTGTTCTGTTTTCACGTCGCAGGACCGCTCGGCCGACAGCCTGGGCAGCATCGGCGGCACGGGCCGCTACGTGAGCGCCCATCCGCCGCGATCGTCGCGCCGGGAGCTGCTCGACGTTGAAGGCGGCGACGACGCGAGCAGCAACGGCAGCCGCGCCGACTCAAGTAAGCCCACCAAGAGCAAGAGCTTCATCCGCAGGCTAAGGCTGAGCACCAGGTAGTAGCGGCAGAAAGGCTTCCCCACCACACACGCTACGAGGACTGTATAAAGCACCGCTGTGTGATTCGAGTGTATAGCACTACATACACTGAGCGCGTCGTTTTGCAAAGGAGCGTTACTCTAGCACGAATTAAGCGCCTTGGCAACGCGACACAAGAGGCCTTGTCTTGGGCATATGGAATAACTCGTTGCGCACGGGTAGCCAGGCATGTAATATTTTGTGCGCTGGTACACACCCCCTGTCTATATATTCTTAAGTTGCGCCAGTTTGAACAGGTAGTGGCGCAGCGCTTCGTGTCTTACTCTAGTCTCTCGTGCCCTTCGGTAAAATGAGAGCTTCGTTAATACGCAGCGGCTGTCAGAAAGTCCCTCTTAACCTGGATGAGGCACGTGATCTTGAGATTGGGAGCAAATGCGAAGAACGCATCGTTGACTGCGAAGTAAGAAGAATTAAGCTTTATTTCATAGACCAGGCTGTTTACGCCCGAAGGTGGGCGGCCACGCAGGTATACCCTTAAGCTTGAGCTCATAACCTAGCTCGGTTCACCAGCTGTAGCTGGTCCTCGGGATTTGGGGCTTGTCAGCTGTGCTTCCCACTGGTCCAGTGCAAAAAAAAAAAAAAAAAAAAAGAGTTTTCATCGCGTCACTCAGGTTCCTTAACCTCTGCACATTGTTTGTACCCGCGTATCTGTTATCTTGCTCGAGCAATATTCTGTGCGAATGGCCTGGCCTGGACTCGTAGAGAAATGTGGGAGCTACGTGTATGCGAATGGAAGGAAACTAACGTTACGCGTACAACTTTCTCCACAGCAGACTGGACAGGCATCCGCGTATAGGTTGGTCAGCTTTGGTCGTTAAAAGAAAATCTGTAGGGTAAGGGGTCGCTTACACCCTACCTTTTTTTTTTTCTCTGTGAAGCTTGTCACAGTGTATCGTTATATCACGCTGTCGATGTATGACACACAGAAGACAGCACTTTTCGGGGAAATTGCCTATGACTTGGCTAGAGTTAGGGCTGCCCGCGCATGCGCGATGTAGATGTAGACTATACGCTCTCGCGTATAGATTCTGAAAGCTCTTTACTTCGGCTAGCAGTGTTAAATAGTATCGCAGTACTAGGTGTTACCTTATCGCAAAAATAAGAACCCAGAAAAAAGACGAGAGCGAGAACTGTTAGAAGCGACTTGACTGCGGATTAGAAGATAAACATTTAGGAAGATAGCCCCACCTCTGCCTCCTTGTTCTTGATAAGCAGCGATTGCACCTTTGGGGTTTAACTTATTACATGTCCCCGTGTTGCCAAATATGCAGCGGATATCTCGTTCTTGACGTCACTTTCCTTGAAATGCCTGTATCAAGTGGCTTCCAGCGTCGTGCGTGACACAGGCTTAAAAAAATGTTAGTACAGAGAGAATTCTGCCTTAAGGACACTCCGATGCAAACATTAAACAGGGATACCTCTTTTCCTTTTTTTTTGTTTCTTTGCGGTGACGCGTGTGACTCGTGTTCAGCACTCCCCTAAACTTTTCAATTGCTGTCGGGGCACGGCAGGACTCGCACACTATGTCACATAGTTCACTAGTCAGGTTTTGCCAATGTGTTCTATGTTACTCGTTTCGTGTCAAGTATGCTCGGACGCACTCCCGAATAGAAGAGGCATACACAGGGGCCTTGCGCTTGTGTCACATCTGACGAACGTGTTTGTCGCGGTGATGTATGCAAAAAAAAAAAAAAACACTATCGTCGTTTGTTTGACGTGTAAAGCACCGCGTAAAACCTCACGCACTGAAATGTACGCGCGGACGTTTCGTTCGCTTGTTTGGAAGTGTCTCTACGTCAACAGTTGTGTGCGTTCTTTGTGCCGAAACGCGCATGAAGTTAGTGATCACTACTATATATTTTTTTCTGAAAAGAGCAAATTGTCTTTTTCCACACGAATGAATATATCCGTGAAAATGTACATACAAAGGTGTCCCAAACAAGGACGTTTTATTGTGACCCGCATGATTGCTTTTTGTCGCGTTGTGTTCTTTCCTGTTATTGTATGTGCATGTGAGAAACATTATGCGCAGTCATCGTATCGGAATCACGTTTTGTTCTTGGATGACTTCTCGACGGAATACGAAGAGGTCTTGTGCCCTTTTGGAACCATGCCAAACTAGACGGTATCGCTCTTTAGGTGTGGAGAATGAGCGTGTTGAGGATTTGGTTATAACGCTTAAGCTACTTCTTTCGTAGTTTTCGTCGCGAAGAAAAAGTTTTTCGACCCTCCAGGACGCTTAGAGTAGTACTGGGTGATTGGCCTTTGATATAATGGTAGCAAAATGAACCGTGTCACATGGTTTCCTGAGCGCGAGGCAAAAGGGGAAAAAAAGTCACACATCAGACACTTAGCAAGTTCAGGGACATCATGACAGTACGTGACGTCATCAACATTATTGTGACGTCACGACAGTTTGAACAGTTTCGATGTCATGTAGCAATGTGGCTAAGCGTAGTATTGATCTTAAAGCGGTTTATTCCGGCTAGTCTTGCTTGTGGCAGCCACGGCGATTTTAGGAATGGTGTATCATGTCGTGAGGTCAGTGTATCCTGACGTCACTGCATCATGACATCGGTGATTCACGGCACCTTTCGGCGTCCACATCATGGACGCCGAAAGTGGTGCGCATAGAAGAGTGTTAACTCTGATACACGTCAGTGATTCTTGTAATGCTTACAGAGTTTAAGCCTTAATTTAACTCCAACAAGAAGAGTAACGAGACAAAAATGTTTTTTTGCGAGTACTCTTTTACTACTCCTTTAAGACTCCTTAGTACACCTTTCACACTTTAGTAGTTTCTTGTAGTGTTAAAATGGTTTGGATCTTCATTTAGCTGTAACTAGAAAAGTGACGAGACAAATATTTTGTGCGATTACTCCTTTAAGGCTCCAAAAAAAAAAGGAGTGTTAAAGCGGGATTCCTGTGCGATTAACTCTGGCGCAAAATGTTTCGCCGTGCTTATACATCGTTTGCTATGGACTTGTGAAAAGCTGTTGTTTTATGACGCTCCAGGCATGGCGGCTGTATCGAGAGCTTCTTGTACTTTTGCATTGTTCCCATGCCTGTTGCACGTTTATGAGGCGCCAAACGAGTTCTGTTGTGCCTCGCCTGTTTTTGCGTTTTTTTTTTGCTCATGTGGGCTGCTTGTTGTTTTGATGAGATTGCTGCATTCTTGAAGCCTTGCATGGTCTTGTTACTCTCTTGTTCAGTGGTGATTCCAGAGTCATTATGCATTTGTATCGCCTTTTTATATGTTGCCTACACGCGTCGGTTGACAAATCAGACAAATAAGAAAGATTTGATGATTTTCATTGTGTGATTGTATTTTATGAAAACTGAACGCTGTTTCTACCGTTCTAAATTGCATTAAGAGAACCATCGCTGTCTTTTTTTTTAATCGAATGTTGGCTTTAGTAGCTTGTACACTGAGGTACCTTTTGTATGTTCCAGTGATTACAATGTGATGTTCCTGCCAAATGTCGATTGCCGTGTTTGTCTACAGTAAGATGAAACAGTGTATACTTTTAAAAGAACACGAATGCGAGCTGGCAGTAGACAGACCAAACGTAAACGTTGCCCCACAAGTAAGCAAATAATTTCACGATGTTCGAGTCGTCAGAGATCTCCGGCAAGGATCTTCACGATCGCGATGTCGATAAAATTTTGAGATCAGTATAATTGATAGTCTATATAAAGCATTCTCCAGGGTTTAGAGTCTCTCTCGAATTGAGTTACCAAGAAGCATTATCTAAATAAGCAAATTTAGCCGTTCAGCAACATTTGCACACAGGAGGCCCGCATTCAAACCTAACGCGTGAATAGGTACAGGACAGCTTTTCCATAGGCGATGTACTCTCGTGGACCACTCTGCGTTTAACGCAGATTATGGGCCGCTACGGCCTTTACAACTTAACTTTGGCTGTTTATGATTATATATATATATCGCATAGAGGTACTGCCGTTATCCTACTGCGCGTAGCATACAGTAGTTAAACGAACGATCAAATGTTTTGGCATTTTGTTAGAGGACGAACACGAATGAGTTCTTCAACAATGGCTCTTGGTGTCGCATACAATAGTATGAGCTGCAAAGTAAGCTGCTAAGGTCCTCCGATGTCAGCGGTATGCCAAGAAGCAGCGATTTGAACTGTACGTGTGGTTATTGGCTAAGTCTGCGTTGCAAAACCCTTCTGAAACATAAACAGAATAGACGTTAGAACCCTACAATGACAGGCAGTCCGGTTTACCAGCTCTCGCTGACAAATCTTGTGCCAAGTCTTTTTTATTCGTGTTATAAGAACAACGCATGCGAATGTACAGCCAAGCAGTAAGTGTGCCCTTAACTGGCATTACGTATATCATTCAGCCAAATAGCCACTAATCTATCTAGGGCGCAATCTATACAAAACTAGATTCCTCACCTGTCTATATTTGTCGTCGTGTATCTTCTTGCGCATTCATCGCTGGCCTCACATGTAGAATACCTTCTTCAATGGCACAATATTACATGGTTTATCACATTGCCGCGTTAGGTGGCTTCCTTTCTAACTTGACTTTTCATGGACTAAATGTCAATGGACTTTGTAAGCGTGTACTTTCATCTATCAGGGTATGGGGTACTCAGGGTATGCTAATCTAGTCACAGTCTCCACAATCAGTGACAACCTAAGATTCACAAGAGGACTTCCCCTATTATAGTCAGCGACCACAGAATACGGTGGCGTGGGTACCGCTGTCCAACCTGACGAGAGTGTGTATAGACGCGCCAGCCAATTACGGCCGCTCACTTCAGTGACGTCAAGCGCTGTTGCAGCGTTTCAGACGGTTAATCCTACCGCGCAGATATATCTTTGTCCCGCTGGTTTTTAGGATGAAAGCTTAACGTCCTATAAGACAGCATAGGAGGTCCTGACATCACTGTTCAGTGAAAAAAAATGCGTAATACAGCGAACTTTCGTTTTTTGCCAAGCCTATAGCGTCTGCAATCACAGAGCAGAATTACTCAAACTGTGAGTCTGCTCTAGCTGGTACAGCTCTCTTTCAGAGGATAAAGGCGGGTTCATAGCAGTTCTATGGGTGGATCTTGCGCTGACATCTTTGGTCGTCACTGAGCATAGACAGAAAACTTGAGAAAACGCGGAGTCAGGTTTGCACATCTCGCGGTCTGAGATTTGCTAAACCTGTTGTTCTTGGGCTTTTATTGACAAGTCTCACTACTGCGTGTCAAAATATGTAGCACCTTGTACGGCCAGCCATTCCATTTCACTTCTACGGCGCAGGGATTGTTTAGCTAAGTGTTGTAGTGTGCGCGTATAGCCTCAATCCCCACAGTGTGAACTGTGCCAACTGTACGCAAATCTACCTTTACGCCTTGTGCAAGAAGTAGTCATATAGTTTGCCTGTAGACGAAGAAGTCGTTAATATAAGTAAAGTACGCTAGCCATAAGCCATGCGCATCCTTCATGTCTACATAACGTTATCTTAATACACCTAGCTGTTCTTTCGAATATAATATATATAGTAGTTTGATTTCCAACTCCACATCTTCAAGTGTGTTGCGCCGCTTTCAAGAGGATAAAGTTATCATCATCTAGCAGCTTTATCTGTCTTAGATCGGTTGATTGTCGTCAGCCGAAGCGTGGAAGCCATCAGATTTTAATGCTGTTACAGCCGTTTTTTATCTTCATTTTCACACATTACAAGCCCTTATGAGATAGGCAACGTTCACGTTCTCACGACTTGTTCTACGAAATAGAGCGAGACAGGTCGGATAGATTTCGAAACGTTTAATACTGCTGCACAGTTTCGAGTTTGTAGAAACACAATAGAACAAAAAGCCTTTCTATTTGTCACATCTCATACTTTGCCAATGACAGTAGGTGTGCAAGTGTGTACATAACTTCACTATCGCACGCTCACTCACCTTATTGGCTGAAGTGCTAGAAACAAGCCTTCGAAGGCCAACTGAGTTGTTGCTCATATCCCACATACATCGCGCAATTAACCTATGCAGCAATCAATTAAAAATGTCAACTTACACTGTTGGAATTAGCAGGACTCACAAGCGCACTTGACTACTGCTTAAGACAGGGTAACGAGCGTTCCTGAAGCGTATTAGTGAAAGAAGTGCCAAGGACAACGCTACAGCAATCGACACTACGGCGCACAGAACTCCTGCATACGTGCAAGGATGGCTGTATGAAAATAGTATTATATTTGTATGGAATAACATAACGTTTGATATGCGAACAATCGCAGTTACGTACAGTACTCGATGCCCCCCAGTTTGACTGCATTTATTCCGGTACGTCTCTTTGAGAGTATAAAGAATGTCGCAGAGTCAGCCATACGCATCATCCCCACTAGTATGGCGTGGAAAGGTCTGTTTCTGACGCACGAAGAGGTATGATATTTCTCCCAGCAGACTGCTAACCTTCTAAAGCTGGTTTACTGACGAACGCGCGAGCAGCCGTTCTTCGCTGTTCGGGGCTTGCGAGGCTTCTGTCGTGCGAGTTCGAAATTCCACAATTTCTTGCCTTTGCTCGAATGCAAACTAAGGATTTTCACTTAGTCACCTTGACCAGCGACACTAAGACGCCATGCTGTCGTAAACTTCTCAAATCACCGTCGACAATGCTCCCATGCACCACGTGCCAAACACCATGCTTGAAAGATTCACAGTGTAACATCAAACAATTTTTTTTACACATCTTGCGTTAACTAATACTTCCTTTCACCAGTCACGCAAGGAAAATCCAGCCCTTCGTCCTGTTTCTATTTAAGAAATTAAATTCAGCTGGGCCTGGCAATGTACTTGCAGAAAACAAGTTTTCACTTAACGCGCATTACGCTACGTTCTGATGACCAAACATTCAGCGGCGATTTATTGCTATGGTGTGAGAATTGCTTGACAGCCGACATGAGCTAAGGCTAGCACCAACGGTAGTCAACAGTACTTACCATTAGCCAACAGTAACCAATATTAACCAATGTTAGCCAATAGTTCTGGCATTACGCTAGTAAATACGGTAGTCTTCACAAGTAAACCCGTAGAGTTTTGCCCGCTTTGGCACTCGTAATGCATTTAAGAACCATGACAGCACAGGTCGGAGATGGCTAATCTTTTTATCGAGATTTATTCTGATTGTCAGGTAACTCACAACAAACACGCTCTTTGAAGTCGAGAGTATGACGGATTTCGATGGAGGCGAAAATGTTTGAGGCCCGTGTACTTAGCTTTAGGTGCACGTTAAGGAACCCCCAGGTGGTCTAAATTTCCGGAGCCCTCCACTACGGCGTCTCTCATAAACATGTCGTGGTTTTGGGACGTTAAACCCCAGATATGATTATTGAGAGTATGACAGAAGCTCGTCTAGTCAGTATGAAACACACTAAACGAAGAGATCTAGACAGATTATGTGGGGCTTGGACATCTTGGTCGGTGTCCACATTAATTCTTTTAGTAGACACACTATTTTCGTTGCTTTGTGAATCGATCGTTTCACAAAGTTTTGGCATGTATAGGCCATATCTTGCCCAACTCGAGCCGATCTCGTGGATCGTTTCGTTGCTGCTTCTGGCATAGCAACTTGCGTTTTTTTTTTTTGTCACCTCATTGCGCGGCTAACTAGGTTCTTCTAATCGTGAGTGTTGTCTTTCTCGCCACCCCTTATGCCACATTACTGGGTTGTGATGCGTGTGAGAATGACAAAAGGCCGAAGTCGCAAGAAATGCGCCCGCCCGCTGCGCGTGGCCTAAACAGGCGCTAAACCCGGGCGGCAAAGCGCGATATGTCCCCGACATAGTTAAATTCCGTCGTGTCGCCAAATTCACCGTCTTATAGGCTCTGAATGGCCCAGAGGGCTGCTTCGACCCCTGCGATTGCCTCAAAATTCCGCCACTACGGGATCTGACAATATGCGGGGGAATTTGACAATGTTTGTAATAGTAAACCCCCGGACCGAATCTTTTCGCTGTGTAGAAAGCGGAAAGTCGTCCCGGTTCACCGGAAGCTACCTTTGCGTACAGATTTACCGGCTTAAGTAGAAGATGGCGCACAAATCCGCCTTTTTCATTTTCCTCTGCTGCTCTCTGCCGTTTTGGTAGGCTTTTGGTGGGGGCCGGGACAACTGGCATCGCCAGAACGAAAGCCTCCGAGATCAACAGACGTGTCGCGACTTTACCGCTAGGGGAAGGGCGCATGCGCCGTGGCATCGTGAAAAAGGCGACTTGTGAGGGCGGCCGCCGTGCTCATCGACGCGATCAGAAACTATACCTTACACGGAAAAAAGAACTGGATAAGAGGATCATAATAATTGTTGGGGTGTAACGTCCCAAAACCTGGATAAGAGGAGGATCAAAACTCCCCTTTAATGTCCAACGTTAAAGTTAGGTGCTCAAGGAAAGAGCAGGCCAGAGCAAGAGCAGATCAGTAGAACGCGTGGATCAACAAATAAGACCTGCTGCTTGTAATGGTCTGGTGACGGGCGCCACCAAGCGGACAGAGAGAGAAAGAAAACACTTATTAGAACGGTAGCATCTCGCAGGAGTATCTCCTTCGTCCCCGGAATCCATGAGCCGTCATGGCTGTGACGCACCGCTCTCTCCATCAACAAATTCTGATCCGAGAGGCGGGGGTTATAAGGACAGAAAGCGGAGCTACTTGGTATGTATTCACGATAAGAAAAATTGGCGTGCAGACACGGACACAAGAGTTGCTGGAGATGGACGGCACGGCAGCATCTTCCACTGATCCACGGGACGGGAGATAGTGGGTAGAACTATCAAGTGGGGATTTTTCTTGCACTCTATGACAATGTGCAAGAGTGCTCCAGGCTTTTCGCGAAATCAACATTGGTCGGCGTACCGTGTTGGGAAAGTGTACTTGCAGTGTACCTTGGGGTCCCAGTGTACTGCGGTGCAGTGTACCGTGAGGTTACAGTGTACTGTGGGGCAGTGTACTGCGGTGGTCAAATGTGCGCGCCATAAAATATAGAAGTGTCGAAAGTGGTGGCAAAACAAATGTAAACGTCTTGAGCATGCGTATCAACAATCCCCCCACCACCCCTCCAGTTTGGTCGTTTCGCTCTCTCTCTCTCTTTCTCTACTACGCATGCGTGAAAGTAGCCTTAGGACATTTGAGTACGCACTCGCATCAATAACGGTAAGGAGGACTGTTCGCCTTAAACGATGCCGGAATACGTAGCGATGCTGGAATTGTCGAGCGACGCATTGCTAGTTTCTATAAAGTGTATTTTTGTCAGCAGAGTCACAATATCTATAGCCTTATGTATAGCTATGTATTCCTGTATTTTACACCGACACCACAAGTTGCACAACCTATCGTGAATATTTAGCAAGCATCAAGTTATGTCGAGTACCACTCACGCACGTGTCTTCGTAGCAGCACATTTTTTACTCACTGTTAAGCGCACAGTGTTAGTAGATCTAGTTAACAATAACGACAGAAAGAATAGCCCGGCATGTGACGAAACCTCGTGTCGTCAGTCTGGTGTCTTGTAGCCAAATGAAGTTCTTCCGCTATCATGACTAGCCACAGGACTTAAGCAGGATACACAACATTCGATTCCTCATGCCTCGCACCCCTAGCAGTAGCACTACTACTATTACTGCTGCTGCTGCTACTACTACTACTGCTACTACTATTACTACTACTATCACAAGCACTACTACTACTACTACTGCTGTATACTACTGCTGCTGTTACCACAATGACTACTACAGCTTTTGGCCTACTAATATCAACTACAACTTGCGTACTAGTCTGCTAGTCGTACCGGACGCTCCATGCAAAACTGTTCCATTAGGTTCCACCAGGTAAAATCTGTTGAATGCGTCTTCTTTCTGATGCGCCGCGCCTTTTACGGGAGATCCTGTCATATATTATTGTGTGTCTTGTCAATGTCCCAAAGGAGGGCGAACATTGGCGTCGTAAAGTGTACGCGTACGCTGCTGGGAGAGTCAGATATTCTGATATGACGGCAAAGGAATCAGCACCAAGGGTGCCTTGGTGTGACAAAGATGTATTTTTTGTCATTAATTTATTATCCAAACTTAGCAGGTAACTGCTCTTGCAGCGCGGCCGTTCGCTTGTCTAATGTGACTGTTCTGTGACCAGTCTCTCAGTTCATGCGATAGCACGGTACCCCGAGATGCATTTTACGACATGAACGTGACATACATGGCGACGAACCAAATAACACGAGGATCATCGATGGAAGCGTCGTAACGTATTTCAAAACTCAAAACGTGCCTCAACATGAAGATACAGAGCAGTAATAAGCGAAAGTACCAAGGACAGACATCACCGACCTATCTTACTGAGCGGGTGACTATAACGTGTCGCTTCCGTTGTGATATTTCCCATACAATGAAGTTCCTGTGGCTGTTCTCATGCAGCTAACTTCACACACGATTATGATTAAGTGAGATCGAAAGCAAAGGTTTCACGCATGCCTTAGAGAACTTTGTGCAAGAAGTTTATTACGACCAGGTTCCCTGCTTCATACTTCATGCTCTTTTGCTGCAGTGCCGCGTGGTGTGTACGAATAATTAAACAAAGAAGTAGCCACGGATTAGCCCGTGAAGCGGAACCAGACGCGGTATTTTATCTGCACTTTCTGATTAGAATACTGTAAGACGCTTGCGTCGTGGAACTTCAGTGGTTTCAACTAAGCATACCACGAATAAACTAGGGCCTAAGTACTAGTACCACCTCCTAGTGCCTAAAGACCGAAGGGGGGGGGGGGGGCTTCTTTTTTTTTTCTGACAGCAATAATCATCGTCTATCTTGCGTACCTTTCCTTGCCGGCACGCCCAGAACTTTCAGGTCATGAACGGCATGTGCAATATCACCGTCACATAGCACTCTTGACAGGATAGTGATGAGCGCCGAGTTTTCAAAGAAGCGAGACGCGAGACAGCCAGGTGACGATTATTGCTGCGGGGCAAAAAAGACTCCCAAAAGGGTGCAAACTGTTTTTAGGGTGATTGTGATGTTCGCGCTGGCCTCGAAACATGCTTCCATACACTCTAGGAAAAAAAAAAAAGAGTATTTGTTACTCCTTTCGGGGAGTCCTGACTTGACACGTATACGGCTATCTTTAAATAGACGTGTTAACCCCTCTTGCGGGTCACACGACTGTGGGTCCGACGAAAGTATAATGATCCCTAAAAAGAGCTAACGTGTCTTTTAGATGTGAAGCATCTTATGGCGGAGTTCAATCCGGTGGTGGTGGTGGTGGTGGTGGTGTCCGGCGTGACCACCTTTACTGCGCATGCGCAAACCCTCTCCACTTTCACGCTCCCCCCTCCCCTTCCCCTCCACTTCCCCTCTCTCCTCCTCCTCCCCATCTCCACTTCCCTTCCCCTCTCCACTTCCCATTTTCCCCTCTCCCCTCTCCCCTCCCCCCTTCCCCCTCACCACTCTCCCTCTGAAACGTGGGCTCTACATGCCGAAACACTGCTTCGCATCGCCTCATGGTCCCCTTTAGCGGGAGATGGTGTGATTTTTAAAAGAGAGTCATATACGTCGCAAGTCAGGACTCACAAAAAAGAGTCAAATGGATCTTTTTATACTTTTTTTCATAGAGTGTATCGGAATAGATTTATCTTAAATTGCCTTGACCTTCCCACTTGTATTTACTGTACGCGTTTCACCGAGTGCAATTTCTTGCTGTTTCCTTAATTGCTGAAACCGCGCTACCGCCTCTAAATGCGACTTGTTTATGTACTGTCATAGAGTAGTTACACTATATGTATACTATCACCTGCGTTCACGCGCACGCTGTCTCGCTGCGCAGAGAGAGATAACTTGTGCAATTAACCATTATGATGATTGCCTCAACATTTGCACCAAACCAACTTTGGAAGTATGTGCCAAGAACCGGGAGGTATTACGGTAACAGAAACTATAAATGAACGTATATGTACATTATAATGAGACGCCCTCGCGTCTCACACTCCTCTATTCCCCTTGGAGTCACGGTTGTTCACTGACATTGTGTTCCCAGATTATGTACCTCGTTGTTGCTATCTGTTTATATGCTTTTCACGAATTGCTGCAACTTTGCATCTTCCTTCGTTTATTTCTTTTGTTTCTCTGTCTTCCTGTGATGTGCCCATTTTGCTGGTTCCCCTTTGAACTGTATGCATTAAATTATGCTGCTGAACTGCGACTGAGTTTGTGCTTTTTTTTATATCCTTGGTTGCCTATCTTTTGTTGAATGGCCTGGTGCGCATTCTGTGCGATGCGCTTACAGGCTGGATGTGTGCTGCTGTCGCAACCCACGCACGTGAGTAACGTGCATGTCGCTCGTGCGAGCGAGCCTGATGTGCGTGGCACGCTTACATAACGTTTCTTAAATAGCTCAGTGGTCAATCCAGCTACAATTCGTTGTTACGTAGAGTCATAAAGTCTACGTAGTAGGTGTGTGTGGGCAAGGTTTTTTTATTGGATTGCAGATTGATGACGGGGGCAGCGGGGCAGTTGACAAGAAAATGGTGGCAGGCAAGCGTGCGCTACAAACCGGTTGAACAGCGTGGCGCTTGCTCTTTGTACGAGTTGCCGTAGTATTACAGTCAAAACTCTACAAAGGCTCTATAAAGCTCTACAGATGCTCTACAAAGGCTCGCAATCACAAAGCTTCCTGTTCACAAATTACGCTTGCCACTTGACGGCCGCTCGCGCTAATAATACGTCCCACATACTGGTTGGCTACCATCTCCTCTGAAAAACGGTTTCAGTGTAAGAACTTTCTGCATATAGGTATTGTGCGCTTAAGCTTATCCTACTTAACAGCAAGACCAGATCGCACATAGCCTATACAGCGAGATAAGGGAGCGACATCTGCTAGGAGGCGCTTTGGATGGATGCTATGAGCGTCCCCTTTATAACGGGGCGGTGACATGTCTGCCACCAGGCTCGAAGGATAAAAAAGAAAAAAAAAGAAAAAAAACTTCCTTGTTTCATGTTGTCCTAATGCCTTATCTACATTGATTAAATCTATGTTATTATAACAAAAAATATAAATTCACAGTCCATCTCTCTGCCTCTTAAGGCAGAATAACCTTTTTCCCCCAATTATTTATTTTTGTACTTTATCTCTACTTTTCTGCCACCAATACTCTAACCGTCTCTTACTTATTTCTATCGCGGGCGTGTTCAGCTTTCCATTGTTGTCCCTAAAACCCAAGGCTTCATGTAGACTCGTGCCCACACGTATACCTGGGTGAATATCGCCACATTCAATCAGTACATGTTCCATCGTTTCCTTAGTTCCCCCGCAGCATGTACATAGTTCTTCTTCGTTACTGAATCTCGCTTTATAACTACGCGTTCTCAGGCAGCCCGACCTTGCCTCAAACAGCAAAGCGCTTCCCCTCGAATTATCATAAAACCTTTCCCTCCTTATTTCGTTTTTTCCTTTTCGGTAGTTACTTAGAGCCGGCTTCTTTTCCATCGCTGTCATCCAATAAGTCTTCTCCGCCTCTCTGACCTTCCGCTTAATGCTCCTTGTTGTCATATCGCCCGCACTGCCAGCCGTATATTTACTGGTGAGCCTCCTAGTTCTTTTTCTCCACTGCGTGTCAACGCTTTTTCTATACAAATACCTAAAAACCTTCTCTGCCCATCTACTCTTCTTCATTTTCCTCAGCCTCTCTTCGAATCTCATTTTGCTCTGCCCTTCCCTCACTTCAAAGCCTGTCCATCCCATATCACCCTTCACCGCCTCATTTGTCGTCTTCCCGTGGGCGCCCAAGGCGAGGCGGCCCACCGTCCTTTGATTTACATCCATTCCTGATTGCACCTCTGACTTCATGCACACCACTGAGTTCCCAAATGTAAGCCCCGGAACCATCACACCCTTCCACAGCCCTCGAAGCACCTCGTACCTATTGTATCCCCATAAAGCTCTGTGCTTCATAATTGCAGCATTCCTCTTTCCCTTTGCTACCGATGCTTTCTCTTGTACCTCCATATATCTATCCCCCTCATTTACCCATACTCCGAGGTACTTGTACTCGCTTACCCTCGGTATTTTTTGGCCCTGTATTAAGACCGTATGGTCTCCGTGATCATTGAATATCATCAATCCACATTTTGTTGCACTAAATCCTAGTCCTAGAGCCTCACACTCCCTTCCGCATATATCTGCCAGTCGCTGTATATCATCTTGACTGTCCGCAAATAAGACAATATCATCAGCATAAAATAGACCTGGAAGCTTCTGCTCAACCATCGCTCCGACCTGTTTGTGTGACAAATTAAATCCAATGTTGCTACCTTCTAGCGCTTTTTCCATCCTCGCCATGTACAGCATGAATAACAGCGGGGACAAAGGGCATCCCTGTCTCAGCCCCTTGCTAATTTCAACGCTGTCCTTGCTACTTATTCCTTCCCATTCTATACAAACTGTATTTTCTCGGTATATTTCTCTCAAAAGCTGTACACAGTCGTCACCTGTGCCCACTTCCTTCAATATATCCCACAAAATTTCCTGATTAACGTTGTCATACGCCCCGGTGATATCTAGATAAGCTACGTATAAGGGCCTGTTTTCTATTTTAGATATTTCTATACACTGGGTAAGAACAAACAGATTATCGTCTAACCGCCTGTCGATTCGAAATCCATTCTGAAGTTCGAATCCATTCTGATTCGAAATCCAATCCATTCTGATTCCAATCCATTCTGATTCGAAATCCATTCTGAAGCCACGACGCCGCCCTCTAGCGTCAACACGAGGCAGATGTTCTCACGTCCTGCGAAAATAGTGCACGTCTAATCAACAGCGCTCAAACGAGGCTCGAACACATGCGAGACGTCAAGCGCTTGCATATCTCCGCAGGTGGGTAGGTGAAAGCTTTATTTCTCATTAAAAAAAAAGGGGGGGGGGGCGAATGGATAGAGGGAGGGGAAAGTTGCTGCACATGGTAGTCCTCCGCAACCTTCTCTGCAGTCTTCGTCCCTTGTTTCTGCGCTGCTGTTAGACGATCACGAGTAACATTCTAGCCCCGAATTTCCGCCCTTGTTATAGTATCGCAACTACGCCTCTTGTGCATAGTTATAGGGGAAATTGTGGTGAAAGACCACGAACTCTGCTTACCAACACCACCGTGTATGAAAAGAAAAGCTTCGTTTATCAAGTTCAAGCAAGTCACGAAACAGGCACGTTCTGTTGCTGCTGTTCGTGTCGAATTCCATCGTAGTCCGAGCGTCTGGCGGTTGGCAGCACTTATATACAGTCAGCTCAAATGGACGTAACGCAGCGCGCGATATCTGTTCTCATCTGTAGGTGACAGGCCAATTAGCGGAAGCCCACTTAAGCTGCTGCGGTCACTGCGACGGGATTCTGAAATGCGAGTCCTAAATATGATTAGAGGGTATTACTTTCCTCAGGCCACAAAGAAACGTATCGGTATGGGCTTAAAACTTGTTGTAATAGAACTCATTGGCGTTATATGTAATTGTCGTAACAAGTGTGGGCACGACCCCGCATTACAGGGGGCTCCATAACCTAATCAATCAATCAATCAATCAATCAATCAATCAATCAATCAATCAATCAATCAATCAATCAATCAATCAATCAATCAATCAATCAATCAATCAATCAATCAATCAATCAATCAATCAATCAATCAATCAATCAACGACTTTTATTTTATTTTATAACTGTAAAAGAGGAGACAGGACTAAAAGCTAAAGAAGCTTGACAGGTGTCCTGCCCCCTTTTACAAATGTCAACAGCACATTGCACAAATGTGGTGAATAAATGCAACACTTGAAACAAAATAATACGCGAGACAAAGATACAATTACAATCAGAAGGTACGTATTCATACATATTTATGCATACACAAATAAAAATCTGTACCTACAAAAGAAAGTGTACACTACGCATACACACATTTCCCTACCCCATACACAAGTATGGTATGTAAACAGGTATGTAAACAGGTATGTATACACGCATGTACACGTTCTTTGCTAACACGGTGCACGCGATTTTAACACAAGTGACAAAGAAAATCATACAGAACATCAGTCATCTCTCTTGTACGACTGACAGAATATTCTTATTGCATGATTAGAATTGCGCAGAGGATAAAACTCCTCCTTGGGAGTTTATTAAGTAAGATGGGCACAGTGCGTGTTAATGATTGTTTGTCATATTTACTTCGAGGTGTAGGGACATGCCATTTTTCCTTACGCCTAGAATAACGGATGCTATGGTTTACATTCAGATCAGCCGCATTCAGAACGCACCCCCCCCCCCTATCCACATCCGTTATTCGCCTATAGCGTCCGTCACATAAACAAGTGAACAAACTGCATAAATTATGTTCAGTGGAATGTCCATCACAACTTACGTATCTAACTGCAGTCGCAACGGTCGCCAAGCACTTTCTTATAATCTAGCGCATGTCTAACGCAGTTGTACGTACTTATTACACACAGCGTCTTCAGGGCTCTTCGATTTCATTTAAACTGGTACGTATGCATATATATATAATATGGTGGTACTTCAAGAAAACTTCATTTATTACGTCGACATTTCGGTCAGAGCCTGACCTGTATTGAAGAAGGTCAGGCTCTGACCGAAACGTCGACGTAATAAATGAAGTTTTCTTGAAGTGCCACCTCTCATACTTATGTGATTTTCACGTGCTGTTTGCAAAATAATAAATGTTACATGACCGAATTTCCTTCCCCTCCGCCCCCTTAAGCCTGTTTCACATGCAGCGATTTTGCTCCAAGAGCGGAGCGGCTGCCGTCGCGGAAGCCCAAAAACAGGTTTTTTAGAGCGACCAGTGGACGCGCGATCGAGATCGCCGGAGTTGGAAAAATTCGCTCGCGGCAGAGCGGCTGCCCAAGGTCACCCAATGGGAGAGCAGTGACGTGGGGAGCACGTGATTGCAGGGGCGGAGTCGAGGAGCGGGCGCGTGCGCCAGGAGGAACTCGGTTTCCTAGCATACGACATTCGCTGTAACGAGCTGGCAGTGTAGAAACGCCTTTCTTTTCCTTTTGTTGTTCTCTACTGCGCTTCCATCAAAGCAGACAAATCGTTTGCACGTGTCATTTTGTTCTTTTGTATCTTTATCGAATCGTGGCACCAACACAGGTCCGTACAGGGGGACCCTACGGCACTGCGCACTTGTTGGTCGCATGTTTCAGTTTTTTTTTTTTTTGCTACTCTGACCCAGCACGTTCGAATAGTTTACTGTTTTCTTTTTCTTTTTTCCCGAAGACGACAAATGCGAGCCCCCCAGACGACGACATTGTGGGTTTGCAATGGTTGCCGGCCCAGACGGCGCACCAACGCCTTGCGGCATTCGAGAGCAAAAGCCACCGAAAGCACTCTGAAAGCTTAAAACCACAAAAACCAATTCTTTTTTTTTTTTTTTTTGCTTTTCCATGGCCAAGTGTATGAGCGTGCAAGAAGACTTGCGTGGTAAAAAAAGAAAGCTGTAACAGAAATAAACGTGACTACTGAAGTTGTTTAATTGCACTCTGATACACTGCACATTTTCGTCATTCAAGGTTTAGGCGCGTGAAAATCGAGCACCGAAGTAGAAGGCTGGTGAAACTCGCAACCCACGTGCACCAAAACAAGCGAACTCGGAGAAAGGAAACCCGCGGGTAACGGGCGCTTTCCACAACCATCACTCGCGTCGCAGAGGCGCGCGCCGCGCAAAAGCGGTGCATGTGAAACGAAGCCGCGTCCGAGCGTCCTGTCGCCGCTCAATCGCCGCGGGCCCCGCCGCTCAGTCGCTCGCATGTGAAACAGGCTTTAGAAAGTGGGGGGAGGGGCGTGGGGCGATGGACCCACAGGCCCTCCCATAGAGCACACTAATGTGGTGTTACCAGATGAGTTGACAGCGACTATACTGCACTTAACAAACTTTTGGCAACTGCGTGGTACTGCGGAGAAGCTCTCGTCAGAACGCTCGTTGGCTGCAACCGCAACACGTGGCCCCATTCTCCCTCTCTCTCTCTCTCTCCTGCTCCAGTATCGGCGGGCACCCTGGAGTTCTCACTGCTTTTGCTCAACGGCGGCAAGGCGCTGAAGTGCATCATCCACCGCGCAAAGGTGAATTGAATTTGACAGTTTGCGCTTCATTCGCGTGTTGAAGTATGCACCCTCATAACATGAACGTCTTGGAATCGTAAGAAAGGAAGACCATATGCTCGTATGCCCGCTATGTATGATCACGTATCGTAATACTGGACGCTATGTAAGAAAACGCTTATGTTCCCACGTACACCTAGACGATCATATAGACTAGTGTGAGGCAGTCGGGTCTTTTACATTCTAAGAAAAAAAAAAAAAAAGAGTATGTCTTACTCTTTACGGTGAGTCTTCACGTGCCACGTATATGAATATCTTAAAGGAGACACTTTGACTCTCTTTTGAGCCCCGCGGCTCTCCGACAAGAGTATAACGATCTCTAAAGAGAGTTCACGTGTCTCTTTAAAGAGAGTCATATGCGTGGCAAGTCCGGGTCCGGACTCACAAAAAGGAGTCAAAGAACTATTTTCTTAGAGTGTAATATATGCTCACTTCTTACCACCGCTGTAACCTAAGTCCCATGATGGTGCGTAATGTTTGTTCGTCGGCGATGTGGTGTACTGTTAAGGTTGAGAGCGGTATGTGGGCATCAGGCTTACTTTCAGGTTCAGAAATACATGAAAGTGTGGAAATGCAAAAAAAGATGTAAAAAGTGTATCCAAGAAAAATGTGACATTGAATATCAAAAGGTAAGTAGTTATAGCACAAGGCAAAGCTGCGACACTCCTAATGACGCAAAATATGCTTAGTGTGCATAAGCCACGCTTCATTCAGCAACTTTATTCTCTGCTTATTCAGGTGAGTACTCATTTTGCCGTTCTTTCGCTCACGTCAACAAAAGCCCCTATTTGGTTAATCATTTGGAGGAAACGCTACAAAGTGAAAAGCAGCCGAATGGTGAAATGATCACAGAAGCTGCACGGAAGCATAAACGGCCTAATGACGCTGCAAAAGGCGCACACTATAGGCTCCCTGCGGTGAAAAGGTTAAAAACGGAAACAACACAAAGTTGATGACGTAAAAATGTTTCAAATCACGTCAGACCTGAGAGCGAACGCACATATACACCGGCTCGAATTGTTCGAGTAAATCAAGTCGCAGTAAACCGATGACGCCACCTTAAAACACCCCAGTGGTTATATGTAATGAGACCTGCTAAAACCTGCGATACCAGAGGAAATCAAAAGTAAGACAGAAGTTTAGGGGCAAAGGGAAGCATGAAAACAGCAAAAGTGGTCGAACACGGAATCGACAAAAGGACTTGTCTTTCTCAGGACGAACACAAACCGGGGCCCTGACGAAGAGACGTACTCTTTTCGAAACATCGGTTTCAGTGACTCCATATTCCACGGCTGTTCATCATCATAATACCTGTGCCACGCAAGGAACCTTCGGTAGCAATCGAGCTCAGGTTGCACATCACAGTTTATGACAATTGGATTATTTGCGTAGGCAGAGGAAGGAAGCCAATCCATGGTTGAGCTCGATCGCGATCGAATGTACCCACTACGACTCCGCTAATACAGATTTCAATAACAATACTTAATAGGCTTTAGAGTGAAGCAAGATACCGACACAAGAAGCCGTATTCTTCCAGGAATACGTGTCATCTTATGCTACAGGCAGTCCTGGATATAGGTATAACGGGCTTCCACACTTGATGATTGCTTCCACACTTTTTTTAAGTTCGCCATATGTAGGTCCTTGCCATTAGGTTGGCAGCGCAGATTTCAAGTGAGGATTAAACCCGTCTCGCCTCTTGAATGAATGAGGCCTGCGCGAGCTCCGGATCGGATGACGCGTAATCGGCTCGCTTCAGCATGCGACTGACGCTATCTTTGCGAAGCGCGCTAAGCCCATATAGACTACGCTCCAGGTAGCCGAAGTGTTGTCACTTCCTTTTCATACGGATGGTACGGGAGCCAACGAGATATCCCGCTCTTTTCATAAGCGTCCCTGTCGTTGACACCTGTTGCACAGGCTTGGGAATTTAGAAGGCCGCGACAAAGCCGTTTTCTCCAAAGTCCCTTATACGGAAACGGATTGACGAGGTGCTTACATAAACGCTTGTGTATAAGCGGAACAACGACGCCAACGACAAGGTATGCGATTATTGTGTGCGACGTGTTTTTTGGCCAGGTCATCTCCTCGCACATATTGAAATGGCAGATTACAAGTATGTGACGGATTTATTGAAGAATAAGATATATCGCCCGCTATGGCTTGTTTCCTTGTATATATTGTTCACGAACGAGGAATACATATTTTGACATTTAGATGGATGTTTAGATGGAACTCACGACGAGTGAGTTCGGGGGGGGGGGGGCAGGCGATAACACACACACACACACACACACACACACACACACACACACACACACACACACACACACACACACACACACACACACACACACACGTACAACGAAAAATTTATTGAACTAATATGCGCAAGCGCAAGAGAGAGAGAGAGAGAGAGAGAGAGAGAATAAGAATAAAAGAAAGGCAGGGAGGTTAACTAGGGCTGAGCCCGATAGCCTACCCTGCACTGGGGTAGGGGGAAGGAAGGTTAGAGAGGAGCAAAGTCACTGTTTCAGCTAGAGGCGCTCATATACTAAATACTTATAGATTGCGTCAGTGCAACGTGTAACTTATACAAACGCTAGACACAACCCTACGCAGACTGCAATCATACATTCTAAGCTACTAAGCAACTATACAACATGAAGCACGTTAACAAAAGAATCATACGTCACAAAAAGGGGGGGGGGGGAAATGGGGAGGGTAGCATTGGGAGGGGGTAACTTCTTTCACTCCTGCGAGTGACCTATATAAGGACGTTAAAAAAAGAATCTGGAGTGGAAGCTCTCGCAACGCCTTACCGCCAAAAGCGGAGCCAGCCTTTGCCCCCCATTAATCTGGGAAACATGCTGTTTTCGGTTGTCGCCCGCTTAGAGATTAAGCGGTCTTGTCATGTTAATGTAAATGCTAGGTTAATTATTAAGTAAGCGATCGCTCTTCTCGATGAGAGTAACACATGAAGATGAGTAGTGATGACTTCATATGTAATAAAATTTGCCAAAACAAGCGTTTTAAGAAAGCCAGTAACACAAAGGCATACGTTAAGCAATATCCGTTTGGAAAAATTTGCCATACTGAACGCGTAGCGCGCGGGAGGATAACGCTCCCTTTTGTTCGCTGAACGCTAATGATTTATTATGCCCCTACTAAAATGGCGGCCACGGCCGCCATTTTGAGGGGGGGCGGGGCGAGGTGGGATACGGTTTTACTCACTGGTTTTACTCTTGAGGCATAATCTCCACTTCAGCAATTCTTCTGTGTCTGGAAAAAATTGTTGACGATTCAGAGTACGCTCTGTACTCTGCTGTGAGATTGCAGTGAGCCGTCCCGGAAATGTACTGAACATAATTCGCCTCTTTCAATTTCCTGTGCTACCCTCAGCCGTTTTGGTACGGGCTGGGACATCCAGCCTTCGAGAAAAAAAGGCGTTTCGCGACATTCCCGCCAGGGAAAGGGCATATGCGCCGAGGCATCATGATAAAAGGCGGATTACTCGCTCGAACCTGTGTTTAGAAAAAAAATATTGTATCACAGACGGTTAACATGAATAACAATTTAACATGACGTTTTCTTGCTAGAAATACGTTCACGAGAAGGACAAAACATAATTCGGTAACATAGACATGAATAAACACATGAAATGACGCGGAGGTAACACGTACGATTGATGTTTAGCACATTTACACACACAAATAATGTCACAAAAAGCTAAGTACATATATGCACATTACATGGTAAAATAGAAAGCACAAATAAAACGTCAATATGTACATCTTGCGTATTAACAAGGCGCTTCTGCCGATACCAACCAAAACCAGGCAGGCCGAAAACAATCACACCGTCTCCCGCTAAAGGGGACCTAGGCGATGCGAAGCAGCGCTTCGGCATGTATAGCCCGCGTTTCAGAGGGGGAGTGGACAGAGGGAAAAGGGAAGTGGAGAGGGGGAAAGAGGATGGAAGTGGACAGGGAGAGGAGGTGTGTGGAGAGGGCTTGAGCATGCGCAGTAAGGGTGGTCGCGCCGCACACAAGCACCACCGGATTGAACACCGCTGTGAGATGCTTCACACCTAAAACAAGCTTCACGCGTCTGTCACAGCGCAACACAAAGGGGCAAGACCAGTGAGGAAAAAAATTCGAATTATGACTTTGCGCAGTGTCGTCGAGACATGGGTACACGCTAGACAATGCCACGTTACTCAAACACCGTTGTTTCTCTGGCCAGATTTTTTAGTGTCGACTAAATAAGTCGTCAGAAAATTTAGGATAGTTGCATTCTCAGCGCATGCCTTTTATGCTAAAGCTTCCATTCCACGTACTCAAGAACAACTAATAATAAAAAATGGGAGGACGCTTGAGCTTCGCCTTCAAGAGTAGAACGCGATAGCGTAATCGGGCCCCGTGCGCATAGCCTTCAACCAATGCCGCAAGGAAATGAACGTTTGTGCGCGTAAAATTGGCCGTTTCAGACTGTCATAGAATGCCTACGGCAAGTACATTTGCGAAGTGCCCATTATGCCCTAATTCTTTTTTAAATTGGTGAAATACCCTCTAGACGTCCGTAAGGTGCCGCGCGCACACGCGCAGCTGCGCACTTTTTAATGGCTGGGCAGCTTTAAACCATCCACTTGTTGCGCAGTTCACATGTTTTGATACCTGGTGCGATTCTACGATTCTGCCACGCAATATTACATGCGTCAAGAAGACTCCTCCCACTACATAACATTCTTATAGCGCTTTCTTTCTTCTCCCCCCCCCCCTTTTTTTTTACGAAGCAATTTCAAACGCTGGCGCGGCTCCGCGTTAGAACACCTGCTTGCCACGCAGAAAGCCTGGGTTCGATTCCCACTCGGTCAGAAGGTTTATTTATTTATTCATTTGCATCTATCTCGAATTTTCGCGCACAGACAACGCCGTTTTTTCGCTCACAACCAACGTTGCCGACATCGACACCGAAATTTCTGCGAAACGAACTCTTTAACGCTATCGCGTTAATGATTGAAACGAGCTCAAGCGGTTGAGGAAGAAGACGATAGAATCCATGACACGTCCACAGTTCATAGGTGAACAAGGTAACGGGGATAGGCGGAGGGGAATAAAAAAAGTACAAACTCACAGGCTCTCTCATGCATTCCCCTAAGACGACTCCACGGCGAAAGCCCTCTTCTTTTTCTTATCAGTGGGTGTATCGATCTTGCCCCGCCACCCTCCGAAAGCTTTGTGCACCTAGCGTGGTTTTCCACTGCCTCCAGTATCGGAGGCACCTCACCTGGTTTTTCACTGCCTCCGTGATCTGCCTACTTTTGACCAAACTAAGATTTCATGTGATGTCGGCGTCATGTGACGTCACGCCAAAATGTCTGACGTCATGATGACGTCACAAATTTGGCGATCTGTCACCTCATCACGTGATGATGACTTTTTTTTTTTTCATCAATCGTGTGGTCCCCGACGCAGCGGGACACGCCGACAGTCGATTTCCGGATTTGATGAGGCATCGCCATTCAAAAAAAAAAAAAAAAAAGCACGATACGAGAAACAGCGCGACACACGGGACAGTGAAAGAAAGTGAAAACAAGTGAAAGTGAAAGAAAGTGAAAGTGAAAACAAGTGAGAGTGAAGAAAGTGAAAGTGAAAACACGTCACGCAGAATCTTCTTTGGGAGCTTAGTGTAGAGAGAGAGATAAAGAGATGAAAAGGAAACGCAGGGAGGCTAACCTGGCGCTAGTGACCGGTTTCCTACCTTGCACAGGGGTGGGGAAATAGGGGCAATAAAGAGGACAGAGATAGTGTAACGGTTGCGTTCGAATGTAGGTATACCGGCCGTTCCTGGGGAGGCCCTCCCGTCATCTTAAGTAGTATCCCACTACACTTTACGCCACGTAAATTTTCTTCTAATTTCAGCTCAGAGAAGGTTTTTGTTCCGCTGATCCCAAAAACTGCTTCTAAAGCCGGGTTTGATTCGCCGTAGAATCGTATTAAGAAAACATTTGTTTGCAGGAGCTCTACGGCACAGACTACAGCGGCTTCTCCGATCCCTTCGTCAGGGTACAACTCCTGCCCAGCTTCAAAAAGGTGAGAATGGCTTCCCAGCCTTTTTGTAGTTTGTGTGATACCACCAGAAAATCTACGTACAGGAAAAAACTCGGGACCACCCCACCCGGTGAAAATGAGTGGCAAGATCTCGTTTGGGAGTTTTCAAAGGGAGGCGTGAGCGTAAAGTTTTGTTGTAGACTGCGACCTTCTCTAAACACTGTTCTCGGGTGGCATTGGCATTGTCTTCTTTGTAGCGTTGGACAGCATATTGAGCGGCCGCATTAATAAGCGCATGGCGAAACGCATGTTCGGCATGGAACGTTCGCGGTGCCAGAATTTTTCTGGAACGTGCAATTATCCACGTTAGCTTTACATGTTGTCCTGCATAAGTCTTTTATTCCACAACCGGTACACCACCGTATAACAACGGGCAGAAGCGACAGGCGCGCCGCCGCAGCGGCCAATGGCGAGACGGCAACTTCTTCTTTTTTTTTTTTGTCTACGCGCTCGGTCAACGGCTCCTTGGTCAACGCTCCTTGGTCAACGCACGCAGCTATCAGCGGTTACAACCAGTTACAACCAAGGAGGTTTAAACTCCTTGGTTACAACCTAAGAATAGATACAACCTCAGCCTGCAGATATGCGGCGCGCCTGTCATTCATCTGTGCAAGAGAGTGGTGCTAGGTGGTTTCCGTTCTAATCATAAATACCTTTTTCCTACTAGTGTAAATACCACAGATATTATGAATTAAATGTTCGTTGTTCCTTGTTAAAATGTTACATTCGGCTGAGCAGTGAAGTCAGAACGTTTGCTGAAATTTGCCAGGAAGTTCAAGTTTTCGACCGAAAACTAGCGACACGAACATGTGCATGTATGGGAAAATCGCCATCACCACATCCGCGTGAGGCGCTTGATGACACGTATATGACGTATATGTTGAATCATCGGTGCGCAGCGAGCAACGAAGCAAGTATCCGGGACGGCATAGTCCTCTCCCATAGTAGAGTACGTACAGTACTCTAAGTCGTTTACCTTTTGTTCTAAGCACAAAGAGAAAGAAGTCATCTGACATTCTCCCCCACCTCTTTGAGAGGTATGATGGTTTTGTTAACATGTTCAGTGTATGATTGCAGTCTGCGTAAAATTGCGTAAAGTTTTTGCATAAGCTGGCGCAATTTATCAATATTTACTACTTAGTGTATAAGCGCCTCTAGCGCTGTGGATTAGGCATTTCTGCATTTCGTTTTGGGCGGGACAGCAACGCCTGTGGGCGGAGCTTGGATTTTTCTTTAGGCTGTAACCTACTACAGCGTGATTAAAATACTGCGATACAGTTACTGGGACAAAAGAAGTTACTTTTCTAACGTCTATAGCGTACAAAGAAATAAGATTGCTGGGTCCTTCTTGCGTTTTCGGTGCGTAGCATTTTAGGGGCCTGACTTGTCTAACAATAGATCTCATGTGCTGTGATCACGCTCCCAATCAAGTGCGCTTTCAAGCCTAAAACAATGCAAGCACTGCTCTAAACCGGGTTAAAATAAGCAAACAAGGCCTAAAATAATATAATTGATAGAAATCACCAAGTATATCACCAAAAACCTAAAATCTTTAAAAACGCTTCAGAAACATGCGGCTGACGCCAGCGCCGCGCAATAGAGGGCGCCACCACCTCGCCCGCGCGCGATTGCTCCTCCCACCGGCGCTTCTCCGGCGCTTCGCCAATCTGAAGTGGGAAACAACATGACGGAACTCGCTGTAGACGACACGTATCTCAACTGCCGTAACAAGCAGGAATTCCATAAAGCGCGGCAAAAAGAAGCGAGCATGCCGCACACAGAGTTTGCGAATCTCACTAACAAGATTGTACTCGTGCCGGCGAAACCCTACATGCTTGCCTCAAGCATTGACGTCATCAACAGCTTGGTAAACGGAGCAGTGCGAACTCTACGAACGGGAATCGCTGGGTGCCCGTGCTACTCACTCCCTCAGGTTTCACAGTAGTGGGACTGCATTTAGCGCAGGATTTAGAACCACACCAATCGCTACACAATTTTTTTATCTACTCATTTCGCAGGGTGATACGAAGCAGACAAAGACTCTGCACAAGACCGTGAATCCCGAGTTCAACGAGACTCTCGTATTCCACGCAGATAGCGCCATCGACGAACGAAAGCTCAAGTACGTATACATACGCTGGCCTAGCTACGTTGTCTTTCGAGTTGGATGCCACGCGCTGCAGTCTCGGACAATAACTTCCGGAGGTGTATAACGTCGCTTTTCCCGAGATTTCGTTAAACTGGGCCCGCGAGAAACGATGACAGTTTGTGACACACGCGCACAAGGATAGGTCAAAGCGAGAAGGCAGCTCTCATTTCTTTTCCCGGGCGGAGTCTCGGGATAGTATCGCTGAAAGTGATTGTCTCCGATTGTGGCCCCGGGTGCCTTACACCTCGTCGTCATTTACATAACAGCACTCAGTGATCCACTGCTGCTGCTAACCTTACTCAATCAATACACTCTTGCTAAATCTCGTTTTAGTCGTATATGGAGGGTATTGCACCCCATCAAACATCTCAGCTCGGCGTGTGCAAACGACAACATGGAGAGCGGTAGACATACGTCGGTGACATCAAACAAATTAAGTACAGGCTCCCTTTACAAAACTGCGGTGTACCTGTTCTTAATCGGCGATCAGCAGTGCGTCGTGTGACACTGGTATAAATTCGCCGCTCCGATGCATGGCGGCGGTGAGTGCGAACGTGAAACGGTCTCTCGCTGCAGGCTGACCGTGCTGGACGACTACCGGTTCGGGAGCTGCGCCCTTGGCTCGACCACGGTGCCACTCTCGCTGCTCACGCCCAACCAGATGTGCTGGCTCAACGCAGCCCTCGACAGGAGCCGACAGGTGAGCCCAGGCCACTGACCATACCGAACCGTAATATATGTCACTAGTGCGTAACACGAGGGAAAGTCTTCTAAAGCCTTCCTTGCATCCAGAAGAAACAAAAGAAGGCGAATGGATCAGGGGCTGGATTCTATGTTAGACACAACCTAATGAAATCAACAGTCAACGAAGCCAAGGAAGGTATAGGGGCCATTATTTGTAGTATTTAACTATAGTGTGGTGACTATGACATAAATGTAAATGAAGTAAAGTGGTCTAAAAAAACAACGTTTCTGCCGGTAGGGACCGAACCTCCTACCTTCGACTAACGCCTCCGAACACTAGCATGGTCCAAAAACGTTTGTCTCACCAATGCTCCCACTCTCACACACTCTCTCTCTCTACTTGTCGCTTCTCAAACCTATATTTCCTCAACGTCGGGGCAGAGGATAGCAAACTGAGGACTCGTGTCTGGTTGCTTTCAATCGCATTCCTCTTGCATTGTCTTTGTTGTCTAGTAAATGTCTTACACTGTCTATCCTGTCTTGCGCAGTCCGTAAAGAGATGCACTGGACGTACTAGCACTGCGTAGTGACAATGTAAAAGAAAGAAACGTGCATGCTGAGCGACTCTCACCCTTCAAAACGCATGCAGGGTCGTGACGAGGCGTCGTGCCCGCTGAGCGCGGACCGTCCCCGGGTGCTGGTGTCTCTGATGCATGCCAGCGGCCGCAACCAGCTCATCGTGGGCCTCGTGCGATGCGTGCGGCTAATGCGCAGGGACCGGACACCGACGGCGCCCTTCGTGCGACTGTGAGGACACAAGCAGTGTTGCGCAGGGGCTTTCATTAAGCGCTGCATGCTCTATAATATACAATTTTACCTAACAACAGCGCGTAAACAAGGTAGCTCATCATTGCCTGTATTTCTGTGTAACAAAGTCACTCCTGCAGCGCTGTGTGGCATTAGAATAACACGTATAGTTATCTCTGCTTGGACTTTAAGGACTCCACTTGTCGATTTGGTTTTCTTGCGCCTGTATATATAGTTTTCCCACCGTTGGCTACGTATATTTATCATGTCTAATGTGTTATAATCATTTCCCACCTCAATGCCTGTTAGATACAGTCCTTTACCTGACACGCATCACCGGTATTTCGCAAGGACTCCTCCACCGCTACCTGCACGGAACTTTCTGAAAGGCATAAGATGTCTTAATTAAACATGTGCAAAATAACGCCTTCGAAACGCGCTGTTTGTTGTCTAGTGGAAAGCAGCCTTTCTTTTATAAAAGTTACTTTATTCTTGATTTAATAGTGTTCGAAAATGTGCTACAGACGGACCGCAATTAGCGTTATCATTTTGTCTTCCTTCTGCGCAAACAGAAATCTGAAGCCCGACGCTGGCCATCCCGGCTGGAAGACGACCGCAAAGAAGAAGACCGCGGATCCCGAGTACAACGAGGTGAGGATAACTAGACGGCATAGAATGCAAACCTGTATTCCTTTCGGCCTCAATAAATTGCTCATTGAAGAAATAGGCATGGTCACTTCCTGCAACGCGAAGGCAGGAACCCCCGGTCATCGAAAGTAACGGAGTAGATTCCAAGAAAAGGCAAGCGCGCGAGGGGGAGGCAGAAAGTTAGGTGGGCAGAGGATATTAAGAAGTCTGCGGGGATAACGTGGTCGCAGCAAGAGAATCGGTTTGATAGGCAAAACGTGGGAGCGGCATCTGCCCTGCAGTGGGCGCAGTCAGGCTGATGATGACGACGATGATGACCGTTTGTGCGTAATGACATGACGGCAGCAAGTTTTCAGCACGCGCACAAAGGCTGTACATCAGTGTGAGGGATTATTCGACACCAAGAAAACGCTTTTATAACCAAGTAAGTCCGAAAGATTTATTCCGAGTACTATAAACGTCCACCCGGCGCTATACGAATACTCAGCTTCACAGACAGCTCCGACCTTCCCCTTGCGAACTGTCGTGCAACTCAGCTGGCTGTAAAAGCTGACGGATTAGTAGTGGCAGAGCTACAAGCGTACTCTTGTTTACATTCCAAGCAGTTCCGGTCGAGCACTCACTTGTGGTTTTCCGAATATTCAGAAAAAGTCTTGCGAAAAATAAAGTGATACGAAGTCAATGGTTCTGGTTCACGTTAAGAGTTATAGTGGATACATGTGACATCGTAGCGTAAGTTTCCTTAAGAGCCAATGAACTGCCAGGATAATTAAGTTAAAATTAATTGAATGTGTTCATTCCTACCCAGCACTCGGGTGGGGGGAAATAGGGGCAAGGAAGGGGGTGTAGAGAGAGCGAGGCATAAAACATGGCTGATCCCTCTGTCATAGGAATCGGTATAACACGAAAGTGAAACGTGTCTTCACAGACGTAGTTGAGCGTTTGTTGTGCATTCTTTCGCCCCAAGCGCGAAGGAATGAATGCTACAGCATCAAATTGTAATGTTACGCGAAGAACGGCAAGCCGCTCGAAACTTACAATGCGCTGCTCAAGCAGAAAGGACGCGCGGAACGAACATACACAAGATGAGCGCGAACTGTCACAGTTGTACCTTATTTCTGTGTGAGCAGCGCGCTCCGTGAGCGAGGTGACTGACCTTCGTGCTCTCAACGGGAACTTGCAAGCAGAGCGCAAGACGTACAAACCACCGAGATCACGAGATAAGCGCCCGCACGAGCGACCACGCCCTGTCGAGGCGCGCGCTAATCCGCGTGGGGGACGACTTTTAAAGCGCGCTCTTCGAGCCCTTCGCGCCATCTCGCTAGTGATAACGAATACACGCTGTGCCACCGATCTCTGAGTACCGCCACCGGCAAATGGTGTACATAAATAGCTCGCCGTTAGCGCAGCAGAGAACATGCCGTCTGTGGCGGAGTCGTTACGCGCTGCGCGCTGGCGATCGAGAGGTCGTAAGTTCGACTCCCGGTGACGAAACTTTTTCTTGTAGTTTGCCATGTGTTAGTCTTTATATTTTACAACATCATATCCGTGACGGAAATGCGTCAGTGGAGCCGTGGTGGACCCCGGCATAAAACACTTTCGTGTTAAAAAACAGGAGGGGAAAAACGCAGATACATACACAGGATAAAAAACAGGACACACAGGAAGGGCGTTCTGGTTACAGTCGTTCAGAAAGGCTGGTCAATCGCAAGAAACGCAGTGGCGCTTCCATGGCCTTTTTCTGCGACGTTTCGTCCTGTTCATGGCTAGAATTCTTTCCTGTGACAAAGGTCGGTCATCCAACTTGTTGAGCGCGTTGCAAAGAGATATTCACTGTGCACTGTACAGGAGGCAGACGCAAAAACTACGTCCAATTGTTTCTGCGCTCCACAGTGGTCACAGGCTGCGGTGTCGGCCATCCCAATGCGGAAAGTACAAAAAACTTCGTTAAGGAGCTAGAGTTTATTTTTTCATGAATACGAATTATATTACCATGCTTCCCAGACCTCTTGAGAAAACATGGCTCGTAGCTGCGGTAAATTTCGTTGAGAAAGTGGGTAAAACACTTGGCCCGCGCCTCCCACCTGTTACGTGTTTTCTGGCCATGCCTGTGTTATGCATTTACACTCATCATTGCCTTTCTAACGCATAAACTCACTGCAGCGATTTCATGCATTCTAATGTTTCAAAAACTGCTCATTCTACCAGGATTTACCTTGCCAGGAGACGGTTTTCTTGTGAGCAGCTGGGATCGTTGCGGCACCTGGCGGGGAAGATCCCAACCATGCGCTTCCTTTTACGTGGCCTCTGAGATCAGCCTCGGCAATGCGACGAAATGCAAACGCAATTCAAGGAATACACTAGGGTACACGAACGCCGACGTACAAGAACTAATACCAGACACCTAAGTCAACGATTATGGTCGCCGCCATATTTCTTATTTTCTTACGCGTTTGATATTGTAGACCTGAAAAGAAGCTGTCGTAAGTGTTGCGTAACAAACAGACACAAAGAGATGTTCCGACCCGCCGTGGTTGTCGCAAAGCGGTAACGATGCTGCGCCACTGAGCACGCCTGGGTCTCTGGTTCGGTCACCTGTGTTGGCTGCCACTTTCCGATGGTTGTGAAAAGCAAGACTGCGCTCGTGTATATATAACCTGCCTTGAGTGCACCGTAATGAACCCCATGTGGTCAAAATTGTTTGAGAGCCGTTCACTGCAAGGTACCTCATAATCCAGTGTGGAGGTTCAGGATCTCAAACGCCATAATTCGTTTATAAAAAAGTATTTCTTTTTTAACCTTCCGTACTATGAGAAAGTTGTCAGCGTATATGTGGATGCCAAATGTTGGAAATACACTGTGAACGAAAAGAGATGAACTCTGTAGGATCACCTGCCTGAAACAGGTCCTGGCTGACGTTTTCGCTAGAGAGCATATACCTTTGTCAAATGCCATATTGCTGCAGTTGACAGGTTAGCATCATCCTAGCCGCGTGACTACAATTAACCGCGTGAATCGTATCACTCAAGGATCGCAAGGATACTGTTAGACGAACATGAGTCTACGTCTCAACGCTTCTAAGGCCTCTTAATTTGAAGGACTGCGCCCGATGTAACCCCTCATTTATCCGTTGTGAGGAATTACAGCGACCGAGATGGCACTCGAAGTGGTTCTCAACGCGCAGGAGCTCGCCTTGGGCCTGCAGTCGAACGGAGATCTTGCCAAGCACTTTCTGCAAATCACCGCCTGGGACAAAGACAGCGGGAAACCGGACGAATATCTGGGTAAGGCCCAATGGCTTCAACTGCAGCGAGCGTTGATTGGCTGGTGGCAATTGCGATTTATGCTGGGCGGGGACCTATGGAAGACGTTGGTGAAAATCTCCCCTCCAGGGCGTTTCGTTGCAGCATGCTTATGATTGAACTCAAACCAGCAGAAAAATAAATGGTTGCGCAGATAGCACAAGGCGCCAGACTTTCGAAATATTTTCGTGGACACTAAAACTTTCTGTTAGTGCTTGTACGTTGTGAAAAGAACAGGTGTTCGCTCACTTGATTTATCGCTCTGGAAGTGTCTGTACATAAAAAAGCAACACCAACAAAAAATAAACATGACATATTTCATATTTATCAAACAGCTGTGCGCTCTCTCAGGACCTAATGCCCACCTTAGCGATGTATAACAATGATTGATCGTTGCTTTGCCCTGTTTGTCTTGCTTTTGCTATACCGCTGTGAGTGCGCCCGTAATATTTTTTTGAGGCTGCGTAAAACACTTCCGGTGTTGCCGCGCGCAGCAGGGATCCTAGCAAATACAAGTAATCGCAAGTGAAGAGCATATTGCCACGCGCTTAATATGCCAGCGAGAAAGAGGCAGACGAAGACGCAGTAGCTCTCGCGCCAGTGCCTTTGTTTTGGCTGTGCTGTGCCGACCCCGTTCGGGACTTGGGGCCTTGTATCGCCGCGTTGTGCACGTCGCCTTTGTATTAAACGTGACATTTTATTGGTGGAGGTGCTGGGTAATCTCACCTATGCAACAGACCCCTTCCAGTAGCAGGAACGCGAACCAGAAACCGGAACTTACGCCAGTACACCGTGCTAGCCGGAGAATTCGGGGACTGGCCCCCGAGATTGTGCCCTGCTGTACAACTTCAACGTCGACAGGTATGGAGGATACTACTGCGCTCACCCCTGCTGCCATCCCTGCTGCTGCAGCTGCAGGTGCACCCGCTTACTACACACTGCAAAAACCGCGCGTGCCGAGTCCCTTCCGTGGTGGTCTTTTTGAAGACGTGGAAGACTGGCTGGCTGAGTTCGAGCACGTAGCGGATTTCAATGGATGGGACGAAGACGCGAAACTCAGGAATGTCTACTTCAGTCTTCTGGATGGTGCTCGTACATGGTTCCAGAACCGCAAGGGCCTCCTAACATCATGGCGCGAGTTCTGTCGCAGGCTCCTCGAGACGTACTCCAGCCCTGATCGTCGAGAGCGAGCTGAATGGGCCCTCCAGTCCCGCATTCAGATGCCTAATGAAGGTGTGGCTATGTACGTGGAGGATATGGTCCATCTGTTCAACCGAGCCAATCCAAACATGCCGGAAGACAAGAAGCTGCGACACTTGATGCGAGGTGTGAAAGAGCAGCTCTTTGGTGGACTCATTCGTAGTCCGCCGAAGACGGTTGCGGAGTTCCTCACTGAAGCCGTCGCCATGGAGAAGGCGCTGCAGCAGCGGAACCAGTATGATCGGCAAGTGAATGCTACCTATACTACCAGCCTAGGATCATTCCCGACTGACGTGGAAACGCTTCGGCAGCTTATACGTTCGGTTGTCCGCGACGAACTGCAACAGTTGCACCAGGCGCAGCAGCAGCCTACCACTAACTGCATCGCCAGCATCATACGCGAAGAAGTGCAGCATGCGCTCGGAGCGCATCGTCGCGAAGCACCTGTTCAGGTTCCTGCACCACTTCAGGCGTTCGCACCTTCAAGTGAACCTCGACGTGTGAGTTACGCCGACGCTTTGAGACGCACCGTCCCGTCGTCGGTGACACCACCTCCGGTGAGCGGCTTCCAGCACGCCAGTTATGCCGACACATTCGGACACATCTCACCCGCAACAGTGCCGCTATCGGCAGCAACCCCGTATGCCACACTTCAGTCTGCACAGGCGGTTCCTTATTTTGAGGACACTCGGCCCGCAGCGCGTAAATCCGACATTTGGCGCATGCCGGACCGACGACCGCTCTGCTACCACTGTGGTGAGGCGGGTCACGTGTACCGAGAGTGCCAGTACCGGCGACTTGGCCTTCAGGGTTTTCCTGCCAATTCACCCCTTCCCCGGTTCGGACAGCGACCACCCGAAATTGAAGATTTTATCGCTCGGCAGCGTCTACCACCCAGGCGTCAGTCGCGTTCACCATCACCACGGTCGCCATCCTATTCGGGCAACAGGAGTCGGATGCCGCAAGGACGATCTCCGAGCCCTCACCTGGAAAACTGACGCCAGCGACCTTTCGAGGCGAGGCCGCTGATTATCGACGTGATGAAGACCTCGACCTCCAATCGACGAGACATCGGACCGACGGAAATTCGACGACGCATGTATCCCAGCCTGGCGACATTTCAATGGACATACCTGTGCTTATCGACGGTCGGAATGTAACTGCTCTAGTAGATACTGGCGCTGACTACTCGATTATTAGCGGAAAATTGGCCAGCCTACTGAAGAAAGTTATCATGCCTTGGACAGGGTCCCACGTACGCACTGCTGGAGGACATGTTGTCACGCCGCTTGGTGTGTGCACTGCGAGGCTACAAATACGAAGTTCCACGTTTTTGGTCAGCTCCCTCGTGCTACGCGAATGCTCCCGCGAATTAATTCTCGGAATGGACTTTCTTCGGGAATACGGTGCCATAATCGACCTACGCAGACGCTGCATTTCCTTTTCTACAGTCAAGGCTACGTCAAAGGACACCTGCCGCCGTACAGCCGCCCTTCGTGTTTCCGACGACAGTGTGACAATACCACCTCGTGCAAGTATCATGATTCAGGTGTCTTCCGAAGGAACAAGTGATGGTGAAACACTGGCAGAGTGCAACGTCTCCCTGTTGCTGGCGCTTGGAATTTCTGTGGCACGAGGCATCGTTGACATTAGGAACGGTCAAGCCGAGGTCATGATCACGAATTTCACAAATGAGCATCGTCACCTGTTCCGTGGCACTGCCGTCGCCTACGCTGAAGCCTTGGAGGACGTCATTGAGTGTTTTACGTGTGAAGACAGTAGCCGCGATGGACAAGCCGTAACAGATGTTGACATCAACAACGCACTGTCAGAAGAGCACAAGAAGGCCTTGCGAGAGCTGTTACTTGAATTCAGGACGTGCTTTGCTCAATCGTCTAAAGTGAGTCAGACGCCAATCACGCAGCACAGGATAATCACTTACGATGACGCAAGACCTATCCACCAACAGCCATACCGTGTCTCGCAGAAAGAACGCGCAGCCATTAAGGAGCAAGTCAAGGAAATGATCGACGATGGCGTTATCCAGCCTTCGAACAGTCCGTGGTCATCACCCGTCGTCCTGGTCAAGAAGAAGGATGGTACGCTTCGCTTCTGTGTCGATTACAGAAAGCTCAACAACGTCACAAAAAAAGACGTTTATCCGCTGCCGCGTATTGATGACTCTCTTGACCGGCTACGGCGAGCGAAGTATTTTTCTTCCCTTGATTTGAAGAGTGGCTATTGGCAAATTGAGGTTGATGAACGCGACCGTGAAAAAACAGCCTTTGTCACGCCGGATGGCCTCTATGAATTTCGAGTGCTCCCGTTTGGTCTCTGCTCTGCGCCAGCTACCTTCCAACGCATGATGGACACTGTGTTAGCCGACTTAAAGTGGCAAAGCTGCCTTGTCTACTTAGATGACGTGGTCGTATTTTCAGCCAGCTTCTCCGAACATCTGAAGCGACTACGACAAGTACTCGAGGCAATCCGGTCGGCTAACCTTACGTTAAAGCCACAGAAATGCCACTTTGGCTACGAAGAACTGAAGTTCCTTGGGCATCTTGTGAGCGCGGAAGGCGTTCGTCCTGACCCCGAGAAAACCACCGCTGTAGCAGCCTTCCCGACTCCTGCCGATAAGAAAAGTGTTCGGCGGTTCCTTGGGCTATGTGCATACTACCGGCGCTTTATAGGCAATTTTTCGAAAATTGCCGAACCACTTACTCGACTCACTAGAGCCGACACACCATTCGTTTGGAGCTCTGAACAAGAAACTGCATTCACCGAGCTTCGCCATCGCCTGGCATCACCTCCTGTTCTTGGGCACTTCGACGAGGAAGCCGAAACAGAAATTCACACCGACGCCAGTAACATCGGTCTGGGCGCGGTACTCGTGCAGCGGCAGGAGGGAGTTGAAAGAGTCATCGCTTACGCAAGTCGCACCCTATCACGCCCGGAGTCCAACTACAGTACCACGGAGAAGGAGTGCCTTGCCGTCGTATGGGCACTTGCTAAATTTCGACCGTACCTCTATGGCCGCCCATTCAAGATAGTGACGGATCATCACTCGCTGTGCTGGCTCGCGAACTTACGAGACCCTTCCGGACGACTAGCACGGTGGAGCTTACGTCTGCAGGAGTACGACGTCACTATCGTGTATAAGTCAGGTCACGCACACGAAGATGCAGACACGTTATCACGCGCGCCAGTTGAACCTCCCGCTCAACACCTCGAAGATGACTGCCCTTTTCTTGGAGCCGTAAGCATAACAGACTTAGCTACACGGCAGCGAGCAGACGCTGGATTGCGACCTATAATGGAACATCTAGAAGGCCGCAACGTATCTCTGCCCCCGAATATCGCCCGCGGATTGTCATCCTTTTGTTTGCGACAGGGCGTGTTGTACAAGAAGAACGCTGCTGCCAGCAACAAAACTTATCTATTGGTCGTTCCAGCAGGGCTTCGTGACGAAATTCTATTTGCCTGCCACGACGAACCTTCATCTGGCCACCTGGGCATCACCCGAACCCTCGCTAGGGTACGCAAGTCATACTACTGGCCGAAACTTGCCGCTTGCGTTAAACAATACGTTCAAGCCTGCCGCGAATGCCAGCGCCGAAAGTCCCCATCTGTTAAGCCTGCGGGGTTACTTAACCCTATCCAGCCACCCAGAACACCCTTCGATCAAGTCGGCATGGACCTCCTGGGCCCGTTTCCCTTGTCGTCTTCGGGAAACAAGTGGATAATCGTCGCTACAGATTATTTAACCCGCTACGCTGAAACGAAGGCTCTTCCCAAAGGCACAGCTTCCGAAGTCGCTCAGTTTTTCACAGAGAGCGTTGTACTACGCCACGGCGCTCCATCCTGCGTCATCACAGACCGAGGAACGGCGTTTACGGCAAGGCTCCTTGAGCAGGTTTTTCAGCTAAGTTGCACCACGCATCGCAAGACAACAGCCTATCACCCACAGACAAACGGATTGACCGAAAGGCTGAACAAAACGATAACTGATATGCTGTCTATGTACATAGACGTACAGCACAAGACGTGGGATGAGGTGCTGCCTTACGTAACATTCGCGTACAATACCGCTACGCAAGAGACCACACGCTTCACGCCGTTTCGTCTCCTATACGGTCGTGATGTTCAGACGATGTTGGATGCAATGCTCCCCTGCGACATTGACAACATCGACAATCTTGACGAAGATGCTGAGTGTTTTGTGCAACGAGCCGAGGAAGCACGCCAACTGGCCCGCGTGAACATCAAGAAACAACAGGACGTCGACACACGGCGCTACAACCTCCGCCACAGACAAGTCGATTACCAACCGGGTGACCAAGTGTTGGTATGGACCCCCGTGCGCCGCAAAGGTCTTTCTGAAAAGCTTCTCAGTCGGTATTTCGGCCCTTACAAAGTGCTACGACGAGTGAGCGACGTCAACTACGAAGTCCTTCCGGACGGAAGCCAATCACCACGACGCCGACAGCCACGACCCGAGATTGTGCACGTGGTGCGGTTAAAACCATACTACACATTGTGACATTGATGACATTAGGTTTTCGTTTATGTTTACCGTGAATGCTTCGTTGAGCATCGAGGCGATGCTCCTGCGGGAGGAGGGGCAATGCCACGCGCTTAATATGCCAGCGAGAAAGAGGCAGACGAAGACGCAGTAGCTCTCGCGCCAGTGCCTTTGTTTTGGCTGTGCTGTGCCGACCCCGTTCGGGACTTGGGGCCTTGTATCGCCGCCTTGTGCACGTCGCCTTTGTATTAAACGTGACAATATATAAGCGAACGTACTAAATCAAATTTTCAAATGTGGCGTAGTAGAAAAACGAGGGCGATGACAGCAGTGCAGCAAATTACGTTGACTCGAGTGCATCATGAGCCTTCAGCTTGAATGTTTTTAGCCATCGATCATCTTTTCGTGAGCTCTAATTATCTAGTTATCCGTGCAGTGGTAGCTATCTGGAGCTATCGCTCACTCACTCACTCACTCACTCACTCACTCACTCACTCACTCACTCACTCACTCACTCACTCACTCACTCACTCACTCACTCACTCACTCACTCACTCACTCACTCACTCACTCACTCATCACTCATCACTCACTCCACTCACTCACTCACTCACTCACTCACTCACTCACTCACTCACTCACTCACTCACTCACTCACTCACTCACTCACTCCTGCCTTCTTCAGGTGGCATCGAGCTGGGCCTGCATTGCAAGCGGGACCAGTTGCAACACTGGGTGGACGTGGCGCGCTTTCCCGACCAGCGCTTCGAGCGCTGGCACCCATTGGTCGACGTGCCGCTGGTGCCTTGACGAGCGCAGCGGCCTCGCTCCTGCCTCTACGCCCTGCGACAACTCGCCTGCTCTTTCGCTCCCGGCCAGGCTTCTTCAACCAAGCGATGAGAGCCTCTTACATCGATCGAAACGCCTTCACGGCGAAGTCACCGTGACGTTATCTCGCTGTACACCGTTCCATGTCGCCGCGCTGAACTTGCGGGGAGTTATATTCTTCTCAAGAGGGCAAGAAGAGTAGAAACCGTGTCACACGCAACTCTATATGGTATTTCAATTCTATTGCTGTTGAACTTGCCAGTGCAGTTTGCCGCGCGCGATCAACACATCACAGGACTTCGTATTGTATATAGGTTGCGGCTCCAAATGATTTGCATCGACTTTTCATTCCTTATCCGAACGTTCGAAAGTGTCTTGCAGATTCGAGGAAACTGATTAACATATTTAGCGTCACTGTTCTTCGTACAACGATCCACCATCAGTTGTACTTCAAGTTCACTTGGGTCTAGGTCCTTTATGGAAGAAAAAAAAAGAAAAACAGAACATGAGACCGCAGTAGATGCTTCTGCAAACCTAATATAGCTCCTTTCTTGTTGTTGTCGTTGAACAGATGTTAAGATGGAACCTTAACTTTATTACTTCATACGGAAAGCTTAAGATTAACGGAAAAGAATACGAACGATGTGTGCGCCGATATGAGGGTTGTTTCGGCTTGCTGAGAGCTTTACCGAACTTAATGACCGTCTGTGCTCTTCTTCATAGTGAACGTTTGCGTACCTCCACGTTGCATGAGCTGTGCTTAACTTTCACCTTCTTCATGGACTCTCTGCCCACATCACCCATCAGACATCGTTGAGTAGCCGACGAAACGACAGCTTTTGCTTCATATACTATACCTTTCCTTATGTCTTTGTCCCCAGTTCTGAATGTATTCTATGTACGACTAGCCCCGAAAACAGCTCAATGGCGGCCACATTACGTCTCAAGGAGGCTTGGACTCTGCTTCGATGCCTAGAGAAGCACAGCAAGCTCGGTGTGTCGCTGACCGCTGCCAGTGTTGCTACGCCGAACTGAACAGAAGGAATGAAGAAAGGGAATTCTGAGGGCTCGTTTTTTTTTTACACAACCTTAAGGAAAACCAGCAGAAATGAAGCCAAAGAAGGTATACGAGACGTTAATTATACTGTTCTAAGTGTATTGTAATAATTGCGATGTGGATGTGAAGAAAGTAAATGGGGACGAAAAGACAACTTGCCGCCGGCAGGAACCGAACCTGCAACCTTCGGATAGGATAGAAGGAGGTACATGATCACGTGGTGACACCACGTATCGGGTGTCGTTGGGCATGATGCGAGGAAGACCAATAGTGCGCTGAATGTTAACGGCATGAAAGTTACCGTAAGCCATAGAGTTTCCTAAGCTTGGCTTGGAAGGAAATATGGTGGTTGTGGTGTCTGATATGAATGCCTTCAGATGCCCCTCCTGTCATTGTGGGAGTGATTTGAAGTCGATAGTTTCGGCTCTCGTTGGCTCAGGGAGCTACGCTGCTGCGGCTGCATGTATGCCTGTCTTGTGAACGAAGCCAGGCTTCGGGAATTATACGGGCTCCGAGAAACCTTGTCAAACTACTGCGTACATTGAGCATCTGTTTGTTAAGGGAGTGAAAATAAAAGCGCTGGCGGAGGGAGGGAGGGGGGCATTTGTATTGAACAACGTTTCATCGGCAGCTGTCGATAAATATTTTATATGGCGTCGATAAACTTGTAATAGATGCCGTCGTTTATCACTATCGAAATGTACTGGAGAATACGAATGAAAAAAAAAAATGTGCTAATTGGTAACTTCATGTACATTTCATTTTCTTGGAGCAGTGTCAAAAAAGTCACACTTTACAGCTCTTTACTGCTGGTGTTGCTGTGCATATGCGAACGCAACAATCTGCAGAGCCTCTAAACGTTTAGTGAATCAGCCTGTCCAGATTTTAAAAGATGCGGCTTAGCCAACGAGGAGTTTCTTTCGTCTATTTCACATGCTGTACTCCGCTTCCGAAACGCACGATATCATACTTTACGAAACGTACTTCTAGGAATTTTGCAAACGCTGAGGTATTTGAGGTTTATTATATCCGCAAATGCGATCGCCTGCTCTCTTAGTAATGCTCACTATTTATGGCAACACCACCACAACCATGCGAGAAGGTTGTGTGAAAGAGTGTGTAAGATTTGTGAGAAATTTTCGCGACTTTTAGAAGAACCGACTCCCCAAGTGTTATTTACGAGCATGGCAAAGTCGAGCTATGTTTGCATCTTGAGCCAGTCAAACAGGGCGTGGAGAACCGCTCTGTGGGTAAATCACAGGAGACGAGATAATGAATTATCTCGGCCTTAATTTCGCTCATGTGCTACGTGAACTTGCGTACTTGCGTGGCCATATGCCTGACATTATCTTGCACTGCTCGCTTTAAAGAACACGACAAGACCCAGCGCTAACAAATGTCAAACATTTCCTGGATGGCGATGAACAACATCAGAAGATGTTATGCGGTGCAGGCCTATAGCGCACTGCGCCATGTACAGGGTTTCTTTCTAGTACTATAGTGCTAGAAAGAAACCCTTTCTAGCACTATAGTGCTTGTCACAAGGTTTTACAAAGTTTGTTTAGCGCTCGTATCGTTCAATTCTTCGTCCCTCTATCGTCTGTGCCACTCCACACATTCAACCAAATATGTTAACGTGCCGACTCGCCCAACTTGTCGTGTCAATCCGAGGTTAGCTTATCGCGAGTGCGCTTCACCTGACTATAGAATTGAATTTCTTCGGCTAACCGAAAATATATGCAGGTCAGTCCCGTGTATCACGATATGACGTCTGGCGAAGTAAAGACATAAGGCGAAAAGGAATACACATCTGCCTGAGAAGAATATTTATAGGTAATTTAATTGTGTCCGGTGCCCGTGAGGATCTGAAGTGGCGACAATGAAATCGCCGTACGGGTTTGACTTTCCGGGCTGAATACGGGTAGCTCGTTCACCAGGTGTACGGTCACAAAACATTATACTCTTTCGACCCTGAACGCCAGAGAAGGTCTACATATTAGGATTTCTTTTCAGTGAATGACATGTTTTCGTTCAGATGATCTACTTGTAATATAGAGCAGTAATTCAGTGAGTTGAGACAACACAGCTTTACACAAGACCAGAATTAATCATGTTGGTAGCGTAGCTATTGAGTAGAGTTCCGGTAAAGAAACATATTTTACAAAAACAATATAAAGAGGTGAAACTTAACATCTGCGGAACACATGCATACGCTTCGATGAAGGTCTGTGGTTGGTGTTAGTAAACTATAGTGGAAACTATAGTAAACTAACGAGGAAAGTATAAAGGCGCTTCAAAGTTCTGACATCGACGCGTTTCTGTCCCATGTCCGCAGCTTTTCAAGAGCAAATCATTTTTGGACGTGGCCGAACTTTTGAATGTTCCAGTCCGCGCTATCCACACGCCGCCGTTAGCCTCTTCAGACTTTTGCAGTAATCAAAGGCCTGTTAGAGATAACGAGCCCCGACGCGCGCTTCGTATCCGCTTTGTGGTGTCAGTCACCCTGCAACTTATATGGCTGACTCGCTGTTATCGGTTGCGATGAGCCGTTGCGTCTTGCGATAACCTGCCTCGCCGGCGGATAAGCTTGTGATTTAATGAGTGTAAATAAGCGTAAAATTTAAAGCTAGGTTTTCCAGAGAGAAACGTGACACTGATGTGTGCGTGAGGTTAACTTCCGTATTGTCCAGAACGTTTTCTCCACTCCACTAAGGAAGTGAACCGATGCCCGTGTAATCTGAGAAAGCTTGATTGATGTGCGACAATGCGCTGACGACAGCGTACATTCAGCGCCTTTCCATAGCTTTCTCGTGACGCCACGCGCATAGCTTTTCAACGTGCTGGTGCTACAACATGGTGGCTACGACTACGTCACGTAGCACATTCGCCGCTGCAGGGCATTGCCGTCAGTGCCAGGATAACATCCGAAGCCCAGCGCGGTGTATTGGTAACACTAACATGACGCCACGGACGCAGTCCATGGCGAGCGAACACTAGCGGTAAACATGCGATAAGGACAAGCCGGACGCTATCGTAGGACTTCGATCCATCTGATTCGCAGCCCTCGACCAAAGACGGCTGCCCCATACTTTGGTTGTTAACAACTTTATTGATGGTCCTGCAGAGCTTTCGCCGACCGGGCTTCGAAATTTCCAGCAGCGTAGCCAGAAATTTTTTCCGGGGGAGGGGGGAGGGGGTTCAACCATACTTTATGTATGTTCGTGCGTGCGTTTGTACGTGTGCGTGTATATATAAGCATGCAAAACTGAAAAATTTCGGGAGGAGAGGGGTTTGAACCGCCACCTTCCTGGCTACGCCCCTGAAATTTTCGGTCTATAAACCACAATATGCTGCTGTACAAGTAAAGATGCTATGTGGGCTAGTTGGTGCGAGTACATGGCTTGTTCGCGTTGCCAGAAACTCGACGAATTGACACAGAAAATTGTCACCCTATGTGTGTCTTTTTCTGTGTCAATTCGTCCAATTCCTGGCAGCGCGTACAAGCCATGTATGCTGCTCTACCACACCCGTTCAGAGCACACTCGAACCCGGTCACTAGCTGCATGAACATTTCATGACAGCTACCGCTGGGCTAGCAATTTGATGGCGTCTCAGATAATGACAATATCGTGGCCAGCGACCAATGAGGACAAGAGTGCGAACAAAACAGTCTCAGCGTTGTCGTTGTTGCTCTTTCGTCCTTACACCCACATAGTGGCGCCCACTCAAAGAAAGAAAAGAAAGAAAAGGATTCCCCCTAGAAGCGTTGCTGTAAAGTCTAGTCTATGCGGTGAGAAGCTTTATTCTAAACTTTAGCTTCGTAGCCATGTATCTCAATTCAACAGGGTATACTTGACGGGCTTTTGCTATCCGTGCAAGTGAGGAAACAAAAGAAAACGTGAAGCGCTGCGACGTTGTTCCTCTTGTGTGTTTCGCAGCTTCATTTCGTATAGCCTTACGTGTATCATGTAACATACATAGTTAAGAACGACGGAGATCGCACTTGCTGATCTTCTCTCTCACAAAGCCAGACAATAAAGAAACGTTACTACTCCTTCCGAGACGTTCCGGATAACGTTTATTGATTGCTCGAGTTTTGAGTAAAATCCGGTGTCACGCGGTCACTTTCGTTTGCCCCCCCCCCCCCCCCCAATCGGGCCCAATCCGGATTAAACTTCTCGATATCGATTGGGTAATTTGCGCAGTGGAGGCAGTCAAGGCCGAGAAATGCGATCACTGTGTGACACTGGTATAATGCATTTAATGGAATTACGTGAGATTGAAAAGGAATCGATGCTCTCTCCACAAGATTGATGTCTAAACCGTAGGAAATATGTCACGGTATTTGAACGCTTGTGAAGTCATTTTAATGGGGACGGAAGAGCTTTTCGGCATTGTCAATTCGTCGTCGTTTGGGCAATGGAATGTAAACTGTAACAGCAATGGTAACGACAATGAGACGATCGCGGAGGCGGGGTCACTTGCTAAAGAGAAAGTCCTGTGAAACGTTTGCTCCTGTGTGATGACGCAGGTAACATATTTTTCTGAAGATGGTGGAAGAGCTGCCACAAGTTCGGCAGGCTTCTATGTGTGCTACTAGCGCTTGAGGAGGGATGGCCGCGTTATTCCCGAATCCCTGTAGTTAAGATATTCCTCGCCGAAAAACTTCCGTTCCTAGAATCTCTACCTCGTACCTCACATCCCTTGAAGTAGCCTCCTTACTACTTCGGTAATCAATGCCCAGACAAATCATTTTAAGCCTGCATGAGCGCAAGAATGTAATGTATGGATCAGCCAGTATATCGTACATCGAGAGGTTTGGCTTTAAAGGACCCCTAAACAACCACTGAAAACACAAAGGACCAGCGCGTTATTCTCTCGTGGCGTTTTCCGTGTTTGGGATAGAATTCGTGACGTCAGCAGTCTGTTCACGCGACGTCATGAGGAAATAAGCTCTCGATTGGTCCATGTGCGAGGGATATCAGTTGTCAATTGTCTACTACCTTGTTTACCACGCCCGTTCAGTCTTGTCTCGCATGAATATCGTGCGCGATCAACTGATTTCACCTCGTTTTGGGCGTTTTGGACTGCGCAAGCGGAGATTACAGCGTGTAGCCGAAAAGCGCGAAATCCTCATTGGCTCAACGCTTAGTGCTGACGTGGTCTGCGTATTTTATGTACTAAGTGGCGAGAATGAGGTAGCGCCTGTAGGAAGGGTAGTGAAGGCAAGAAAGAAACCACTCTCTCGTCTCTGAACTCGGAGTGATTGAGGGGTCCTTTAAAGCGAGGGAATCGACGCATCGCACATTCTGGAAAATACAAGAACATTATTTTTGCATAGTCATGCCGGATGCGGCATTTCGATGACGAAAAACTCTACGCAGTGAAACACACGAGTAATCTTACCACGTCTTAAGAGACAGTGCATGGAGTAAGCGACCAAGCAATCAGGAATGTGGTTTAGCTGCGTCCTTACAGACCAGATGCTTTTACTATATTGCACGCGCGTTTAGAACGAGCATAGGCTACATACTTTTTACCCCAGCTATCGCTTGTTGGTGTGGCTAGCACATGGACTGCGGATTTGGTTACGTCACGAATGATGACGCGCAAACACTGGCGGCGAGCCTGCGATAAGGACAGAGGCCGTATTCCATGACGATCACTATCGGCGATTCTCGCACTTTCGCGAGGTTTCGCAAGACTGGCGCCTAATGCGTTCGACCAAAGTTTCCTACATTATTTCCTAGAAGGAACTGCGGCGCTGCGATCGTTCAGCGATCATGGGAATTATGGGTAGGACATGCATTTGCCTAGTCATCGAGCTTGCGGCTTCGCACGCACTTGTGGCTTCGTTTATTGTTGTGTTCTGACTTCTGTTTCGGATAAAAGAACGGTTCACTGTGAACTTCGTGCGCTGATTTGAATTAGCCTAAAAGGGTCAAAGTGGTCAGTGGAACTGGTGAACTTAAGAACGAAGTTTAGGCAAATCAATGTACTGCTCAATATCCCCATGCTGGATGAAGCGTCACGCCCAGCAGCTCCCATAGACACTAGCAGGAGCGTAGCCAAGGGGGAGGGGTTGGAGGGTTCACCCCCCCTCCCCCGCGGAAAATTTTCATTGGGTCGGACCCCCCCCCCCCGCACACACACAAAAATTTCTGGCTACGCCCCTGGACACTAGCGCCAGATTTCCATCTAGTGTACTATCATGAAAATCTGTGCGTTCGACCGTCTAAGGGCCACACCGGTTTCTCACTGTGCAAACCATGCTATTTGACTGCGGGCCACAAAAATTTGTTTCCCTCAGACCTCAAGACCCCTGGTGCCTCTCTTGTGAAACCTCAAGGCAGTGATTGTGTAGCCGCAAGTGATCGTTTCAGAATATGGCCCCAGACCGGAAGCTATCACCGTCGTTAGGTCCATCAGAACAGCAGCCCCCCGTTTAACGATGGCTGCCCCACTACAGACTATAGGAATTTCGGTTCACACTCAGCCATGGAAAATTTTCTCAGGCCCAAGCAGGGATGCTGCAGTAGATGTAGAAATTTTCTACTCCTCGCCAACTACACACTACTCTTAGTTCTGCGTGCTAGGCGAGCAAAAGTAAAAGATGGACAATCTCACGTTTATACTGGTGAAAGGCGTTTATATCTTGTCACGCGAAGTCCCCGTTTGTTCGAGTATATACAAAGTCTATACGAAACTAGCTTATTTACACAACTTATAAGCTCTCAAATGTGAAATTCTCTGACGCTGCACGGGCGCACGAAGCTCGAAAAAGTGTCTCTTGCGACGCGAATGGCAGAGTGTGTGAAATGCTGAAATGTTTGTTGTGTGCGCGGAAGCGACGGTGTCGTAAAACTTGCCTTCCTTCGAAGGCCGTAAAGCCTGTATGCGAATGAACCACGTGAATCTGTTCTCTTCTTTCCTCCTCCCGTGTAATGTAAGCTGTCTATGCACGCAAACTGCAAAGTGTGCCAAAGACTGCATTGCCGTATCAACTCACGACTACTACCACGATTGTGTATACTGCCACGTCTCAAAGCATTGTAACGTTATACGGAATAAACGCTATTCTATACAGTCCCTCTATGCCCACTGATGCAAACAAAATGTGATGTTTTTTTTTCTGCTTTCATAGAGGACTTGCATAATGCCGACAGCAATGCGCTGTATTATGTGGTACTTTTTTTTTCACCGTCAGTGGGAAGGATGAGCGCAACCACACTCTGACGTAGCCATTTTGGTGTTCTTACCACGAGTGTGTGCTTGTTGTGATGGTTCTCTAGCGTTCATTGAGTGAAAATTCCACATGCGGACCGACAGCTCCGTAACCACTGTGCAGGGTTTGTGCCTGTATGCGCAGCTTCGGCCTTAAAGCGTATGCGTAAATATGCCAAATTCAGTACGGCGATCAATGCATCGGCTTCACCTGTGCACTCTGTTGCTTCGTGGTCTTCTGCAGCCAATAGTACGCTTTATTAAGGCGAAATAATTAGGTGCCTCACCATACACGAAAATTGACCGTAGGCGGCGTCGGCATGAACACGAGTGAGGCAAGAAATCATCATCACGCGATGAAATCACCATATGACGCCATCATGACGTCACAGATTTGCGAAGTTTGTGTCGTCATCATGACGTCGCATAACGTGACTTCACATGATGGCGTCACCACATGACATCGTTGCTTGGTTAAAGGTGGACCGATCCAAGGGGAAGTTGAAAACCAGGTGAGTTGCAGAAAGGTTACAATGCCTACGATCTATAGAGGCAGTGCAAATGCCACGTTAGGTGTAGAAAGCTTTCGCAGTCAGAAGGAAGGGGGGGGGGCGCGTAAGGGTAGGATCAGTACATCGACTGAGAAGAAAAACAAGACTTTCGCCTCCTGGTCGTATTAGGTGAATGCATAAGCGACTCTGTCAGTTTCTTATTGTGATAGCAGGTGCCGCAGCTTTGAGCTACGAGCAACACGGTACACTTAATGCAGGTGTCCAGCATCTTTCACAATACTGAACCAACAATAGGACGTCGCCATTATGAGCTGCGTCGCTCATGGTCGCAGCCCATGATCAGTCGACGCATTTATGTCTATAGTGTAAGACCGAAACTGTGTACAAACCAAAACCACGTGGGCGATAGCAGTCGCTTTCCTTGAGCAGCTATGAAGACAATACAAGGGGAACTGACGGCTGAGAAAATCTGGCCCGAATAGCGATCGAACAATCTAGCGTTTCTAGCATTTGTAAGACCACTTCGACCATTCTAGATCATGCAAGATTGGTGTATAAATATAACAGCCTGGTCGCGGAATCGAATCCCGGCCGCGGCGGGCCCATTTTTGGGTGGAGGTGAAAATGTTCCATGCCTGTGTGCTTAGATTTAGGCGCACGTTAAACACCCCCTTGCAGGTGATCGAAATTTCCAGAGCCCTCCACTACGGCGTCCCTCACAACCATATTATGGTTTTGGGACGTAAAACCCCAACAATTATTATAGTGCCACGGCCGCTGGATGGAAATGCTTTTCCAAAACGCAGTCCGGCTGGCCAATGACGCTGCCAAGACTAAAGATCTTCCCCCGCCTGAGTTAAGGGGAGCTTCGACTGGGCTATACTCTCCCGAACACTGTCTTCCTTGATCGCAGCAAGAAGACAAAATAAACTTTCCTCTCTCTCTTTCTCCTAGCAGAAGTTTTCTTTCTCTTCTTTAAGTCAGTAGGTCTGTCAAATAAGGTGCATCACTAATGTGCACTTATATGATAAGTAGGAACGACTGAAGTGGAATGTATCGAAAGGTCCATTTCCTTAATAAAGCCAACAGATAATGAAGCCAAGGAAAGCATAAGGGATATATTTCTATTCTTTTTACAGCACAGCTCTTACGGTCGATGTCTGCCGTGTGTCGTAGATAGAAAGTTATCATCATCATGAAACGGCACGCCCTCACCTCATCCTCTTCTTCATCTTCTTCCGCTTCTGCTTCGCTCCCGCGAACACTTGCGCCGATTTGCCCGGCGTAACACCGTGCATATGTTTAACATAAATATGTTGAACAAGTTAAACGTTTCGTCTCTAATATAAAAATGTACTCGTGGCGTGAAGCAAGTAAAACATTTGAAGACGTGTAAATAGATTCAGGTGTGCAGTAATGGGATGCGCGCCCATGCCGCCTAAGAATAAGTACAAGCTGAGCCCACAGAACCGCGTTGCTCGTCATTAACCTATGAAAGAGAGTCGTGCAAGCTGGTTTCCTTTTGAACAGTAACTACTTTTTCTGTGCTAATGTGAATACCGCGCATATTAAAAACTAATGATTAGTCGTTCCTACCTAAGAGAGCTTTGACTAAGCAATGATGCCGAATATCTGATGAAATTTGACAGGATGTACAAGTTTTCGACTTGACACCATCGACACAAACGCATGTCTGCATGGGAACAAACACGCGAAAGGTGCTTGACGTCAAGGAAATAAGCGAATGTGATTGAACGGAACGCCTTTGCAATATTTTTTCTGAGTGGGACAGTGAGTGCTGTCGGTGGAGCTTGTATTCATTCTTCGCGGTTGTAACCAACAACTAAGTGTTCTGTGCTGAACATGCAGCGCACAAGAAGGAGGCTACGCTGTAAAGGCAGCTGACAAGGAAGCATACGACGTGTTTCATACGTTTTTAAAACAAATGAAATCATTGTGATAAAGAATGTAAAAAAATATCCGGCCCGACGAAAACATATCACCGAGTTTCTCACGTCAATATGTATTGTTCACTTAGAAGGCGGATATGGCCCCCAAAAACTATCCAATGTCCGCGTCGGCTTGGGTCATTGACATCGGAACACTTTTCGGTAATCCGAGCTTCTGGCTAAACTTCTGGTCGTGTCGCCTGGGCTTACGAGAAGAATCTGTATTGCTGGCGAGACTCTTTCGACTCTTCCGGTCCTTGCTGCTTCCAGTAGATGCCGCATTGCTGGCGAAGCTCTGTCGACACTGCGGGAGATCGTTGCTACCAGATTTGGTCTTATGATCTGTCGGCTGCTCGAGAGTACGTCTCATGTGTTTCATGGTGGTCCATCTGGAACACGCACCGATTTTGGCCTCTTTAGCCTGCTCGACCATGGTGGCTCGTGGAAGAACCCGTATCACCAGTAGAGACACGAATAGGAGCAACGCGGCGACGGCGAACGCCACGTCTTCACGACCGTCCAGCTGCAGGACAAAGGTCACGGACGCGAACACGGCACCGACGCGTCCGCTAGCGAACACCCAGCACAACGCGCCACTCCTGACGGCCGACGGAAAGAGCTCCATGACGAACACTAGGATGTGAATGAGCATGGCCAGTGACACGCCTCTGGACAGCACGCTGAGAATGTTCCTGACCATGGCCACTCCAGCGCCGGCGGCTGCACTCAGCAAGCAATCGACGACGGCAATCACCACAAAGCAGGTGTTCATCACCGTCACCAGGGCGATGTCTGTAAGCAAGACGTGCATCGCCCCGCACGCCAACAGCGTGGCTGCGACTACGCCATACGGTATCCAAGCCTCGGGGATTGGCGCCGTCGCGAACACGGCAACGTAGTACGAGAACGTCATCGAGAAATAGGCGAAAAACATGGCGAGTGCTCGCCGTCGCAGGGAGTTTGAGTCCAAAATCTCTTTGTCGCTCGCTGTCGGGGAACACGTCCTCGACTTGACCTGTTCTCTGAGCTTGTCCATCAGAGCGGCCGTGCATTGAAAAGGGAAGCCGTTATCTTCGGCAGCCTGCATCATCACGGTCTCGGCCTCTCGTAATCTTCCTTTCGCCACGAGCCAACGAGGCGATTCAGGTGCGGTGAATGACACAGGGAGAAGCAAGGCCGTAGGCGCTAGAAAGACGAGCTGTTTGAGCGACCAGAACATGGGCACGCCTCTGATTAAGATTTCCCAGAATTCGGCCAGCAAGACGCCCACCAAATGCCAGAGGATGACTTGCTGCGGTCTGTGAACGTGGGTCGTCACTTCGAATGGTATCACGACGCTGAAGACTTCGTTCACGGCGGTAATTCCTCCGGCAAGGAAGCGGGCCAGAGCGTATAGATAGTAAGTGGTCGCCAGAAAAGTGCAGACAGTAGTTGTCAACAGTGCTGCAGCGGACGCCACGAGACAGCTCCTCCGACTTAGTGAGTCTGCGTACATTCCAGATGTGACGAGAAATAGAACGGCGCCAGCATACTGCAGTGCTACGACGGCGATCCTTATCAGGCGTCGATGGCACACCAAGTCCCAAGTGCTCACCACCGTAGAATCTGCCACCGTGACGTCGTACTCCCATTCCTTGCAGGATATCTCTCGTGTGTCGTTGGCGGCTTCTGGGGTAGCGTTCAGGCATTCGTTAAACCACCAGTCCGGCTGTGCTTGCATGGCGCTGTCCATCCGTTGCCGGTTTGGAAGATTGAGGTGAACCGGTGGCATGCAACGCTCGTAGACGCGGCATTGGCTAAGTCTTCCGTCGGCTTCTAGCGGTATGGCGATATTTTTCCATTCGGCTGCAGAGATGTTGAAGCCCCTGGGCCGCTTGCACCAGTGGTCCACGTCACTGAAGACGAGGGTTACGATGGAAGTTTGGCAGATGAGCGAAAAAGCTGCGAGGATAAGAAGAACGAACAGGCGCTTCTGGAAGACACCGTAGCCGAAGCCTTCCTGGCAGTCGAAGGACTCACTCGTCCGCAGATCACAGCGAGCGAGGCGTTGCGGAGAGAACAGCTCCATTTACTGGCCCTAGGGTCGTTGAGCGCAGGGTGCGTGGCCTGGAACTATCGTTAGAGAAGAAACGCAGAGTAGGACTTAGTCCTAACGAAGCAATTCAGGGCTACTTGTTTGCTTGGATCCTCGAGCTGTGGTTGAACCCACTATTGGGAATGGACCATGAATCACGCAGCAGTATAAGGTGCAAAAAACATTGTTGATCCCCCCGTCATAGGAATTGGTATAACACGAAAGTAATAATAATATGGGGGGTTTGACGTCCCAAAACCACGATATCATTATGAGAGACGCCGCGATGGAGGGCTCCGGTAATTTCGACCACCTGGGGTTCTTTAACGTGCACCTAAATCTAAGTACACGGGCTTCAAACATTTTCGCCTCCATCGAAAATGCAGCCGCCGTGGCCGGGATTCGATGCCGCGACGTTCGGGTCAGCAGTCGAGCGCCATAACCACTAGACCACCGTGGCGGGGCATAAGACGAAGGTAAAACGCGTCCTTACAAAAGTATTTGAATCTTTACTGTACACTGATATAAGAGAGTTGCTTAATGTCTATTCGTGTTTGGGCAGCTATAGCACCGTTTACTGTGGATGCACCGAAGTTGACGCTTGGTGGCACATCTCCATCACGACGAGTAACGTCCATGATCAACGATTAAACAAACTAATTAAACAGTGGTAGGTATAGTAGTTAACGGTGAGAGCGTAATCAGGGAAAGCGGTGCGACAGCCAGTAGAGCATCGGCTAAGGTCGTCATTCAGCGGCATGTTAAAAAGAGTAAACAGACACCGCGGCCGGACTAGGGATAAGGAAGGCGCGTCGTGTCTCCCTTTTAGCCGAGCCGCGATTTTTCTCGGGGCGATCGTAAGCGGGGAACGCGGTGTACAGCGGCAGGCGCGCGCCGCAGAGCTATTTTTATTATGGATGAATGCTATGAATGATGACTAGGCTTGGCTAAGGTCGCCACCCCGCGGTGTGTTATTTTGTGACATTTTGGCAGTGGCGGTCGTGGCAGCAGGAAGTCGAGTCCACTGAGCAACGTTCTTCCTTTGCGCAGGTTGGTTGTGCATTAATTGCACCGCTGATTTTTGCTTCTACTTTTGTTGTCGCGACTGCTGCTGCCAGTGGTTATTGTGCTGTAGTCACTGTTACGTTTATATGATGCCGTCAAATGCTGAGCTGTCACGCGAAGTGCAACAGCTTCGAGCCGAAATTAAACAGCTTCGTGAAAGTGTCTCTGCCATCAGCACTTTTTATGAAGAAATGAAAAAGAAGCATGAGCTCGCCTCAGCCGAAAACAAGTCTCTTCAAAAATCAAATGATGAACTGGCTGCTAAACTGGCTGACATGGAACAGCGTTCGCGAATTAACAACGTTGAGATAAAGGGTGTGCCATTAAAAAAGGGGGAGGATTGCGCCACCATTCTTCAGAAAATGGGTGATGTAATTGACTGTCCCATAAAAAAGGATGATATCGACGCTGTGCATCGCGTGCCAGCAAAAAAGGACACGAACATAATCGCGAGATTTTGTTCTCGGGTCAAGAAGGATGAATTTTTGCGTAAAGCACGCAGGCACGTCTAACAACCGAGTCACTCGGTTTTGCTCAGTCACAAGGTGCAAATGTGTACGTTAATGACCACCTCACACCCAACAACAAAAGATTGTTTGCACAAGCGCTCTCACTAAAGAGAGAAAAGCAATGGAAGTTTCTGTGGGTGGACAATGGTCGCATCAAGGTGCGAAAAACTGAGGACAGCCGAGTTCACGTCATCGCCAGCGTGCAGGACCTCTCAGTAATAAGAGAGTAGCCACTGTTAATGACCAAAGCGACTGTTACCTAAAGAGAAAGATGGCAGACAAAGATTACGTGACACTCGAAAAATTAGGCGCATTACTTTCCACGAAAAAGAATGGCTTGTCCTTCCTTCATCTCAACGCACAATCTGCACGAAATAAAGAAGACCAAATAACCGCCCTTATTTCAACTATACGCTCTGAACCTCATGTTCTTATGATGACGGAAACATGGTACAGGGATGAATCTGAGGTTCTAAGATCACCCGGCTATGAAACCTTCTTTTTGAATCGCCCAACAAAAATAGGAGGTGGTGTTTTGATGATGGCTAAAAATTCAGTAAAATGTAGGCTGGTTCACGAGTTTTCGCATGTCACTAATGATTATGAAATATTGACTGTACAAAGTGACGGTTTTGTTTATGGTGTGTTATACCGCCCTCCTAGTGGTAACAAGTCGAACTTCTTAGTATTCTTAGATACATACTTGCGTTGGGTTGGAGACACTGGTAGTACACTAGTTCTTGCAGGTGATCTCAATATCGACGTTGCAAAGCCATCAGAAAGTCAGTTAGAACTTTGTCAAGTTATTGAATCCAATGGGTTTTCTAATGTTATCACCATCCCAACCCGCATTGACAAAAACACTGCGACATTAATAGATGTGTTCATTACTAACATAGAAGCTTCGAAATGTTTGTCCGGCGTACTAAGCGCACCCATCAGTGACCACCTTCCTATTTTTATGCTGATAAACGAAACCGTAAATTGTGCGCCAGCCCAACTCAGAGAACCGATAGTTATTCAAGATATTAATGAATATACACTGGCTGCATTTCGCAAGGAGATATCGTTAACCGATTGGTCAGGCGTGTATTGCGAGCAAGAACCTGAAGCCGCCTATGATATTTTCCATGACAAACTGATAAGGGTGTACAAGAAATGCTTTCCGTACAAACAGCTCAAGCATACGCGCAAAGCCAAAAAACCGTGGCTGACTAAAAGTTGTCTTAATGAAATTAAACGTAAAAATAAATTGTTCGAAAACTTCCTGAAAAACAAGAACGAAGAAACGCTTAAACGTTTCAAAGCCCAGCGAAATAAAGTAAACAGCCTGTTGCGTTACAAAAAGAGAACGTACTTAAACAGCATCTTCAACAAAGATGTAATGAATAAACAAGACTTAGCTTGGTCTAGACTAAACAAATTTCTTGGCCGTAACGGTGATGACTTCAGGCCTACTGAGCTTGTGATAGACGGTGACGTTATTTGTAAGGATGATTTAGCAAACTTATTCAATGACTATTTTGTATCTCTAGCAAAGGAACAGTACAATTCAGCTTGTACCACATATTTGTCTGACAGTATCTCTGAGAGCGCGTTCTTGGCGCCAACAACCGCTGGTGAACTTTCACATGCTTTTTCGTCTGTGAAAAACAGCACGTGTTGTGACGCATATGACATACAGATTAAGCCCATCAAACACGTTTTAGATATCACTGCTGAATTATTAGAGCATATCTTTAATCTTGCTTTTTCCACCGGAATTTTTCCACAAAAGTTGCAAGTTGCAAAAGTGGTTGTGCTGTACAAAGGAGGAGATAAAAATGCACTAAACAATTACCGACCGATATCTATACTTCCAGTAATTTCAAAAGGTCTGGAAAAACTAATTCAAAAGCGTATGGTTTCTTTCCTAGATAAGCACCACATCATCACTCCTTCGCAGTTTGGTTTTATCAAAGGCCGTACGACTGAACATGCTCTTTTGGAACAGAAAGAATTTATACTAAATGCTTTTGAACGCGAACTACACACTTTAGGCATCTTCGTAGACTATTCAAAGGCGTTCGACACAATAAATCACATTACGCTGCTAAAGAAATGTGCACACTATGGATTTCGAGGAGTTTTCTTACAACTCATTGAATCATACCTAATGTATCGGCAGCAGGAAGTAGTCGTCGGCAATTGTACCTCCAATTTACTAAAAATTCAGCGGGTGTACCACAAGGTAGCATATTAGGGCCTCTGCTTTTTTGTATATACATAAATGATATTGTAAAAATTGACACGTCTGTAAAATGTATTATATACGCTGATGATACAACCTTGCTTCTTGCTGCTGAAAATTATACAAACTTAATTAATGACGCAAATGAGGTACTGGCGAAGTTGGCCACGTGGACATGCGTTAACTGTTTAAAACTTAACACATCAAAAACAAAAGCTGTATATTTCAGGCCGAAAAATAAACAAACCCCTTGTCATGTCCCATTAAAACTTGGCAGTTCAGAACTTGAGATAGTACAGCGTATTAAGTGTCTGGGAATAATTTTCGATCAACACATGTCTTGGAACGCACACACTGAAAAACTATGTGGCACTATATCAAGGATTTCGGGCATATTATCCCGGGTGCGTTTCTCGCTACCTAAGGCAGTTAAACTTCTCATCTATAAATCCCTGTTTTTATCTCACGTCAACTACTGTCATCTGGTTTGGGGTACGACAACTCTAACAAATATCCGCAAACTGCACGTCATACAGAAAAGGGCTGTTCGTGCCGTTGCAAATGCTCCATATCGCAGTCACACCACTCCCATATTTCACGACATGAAGCTGCTACCTCTACCTGAATACTACCGCGCAATGCTTGTGAAACGCTACCAGGCAGGATTAAAAGGCGACAACCTTTTAGGAACCATTGCCAACCTAAACCACCGCAAAGTTCTTTATAACACGCGTTTCAATCACACATGGTTTATCCCACGCACGCGCACTAACTACGGCAAAGAAATGCTGCGCTTCCTCTTGCCGTTTCACTTGAATGCCATATCGTCTTCCATTTGAGTGGACTGTTCTGATTGTAAGTGTAGTAAGCGTATGGGCACATGCCCCATATTTTTTTACTTTGGTGCTAATCTTGCGATCTTCTTTTCTTGCATCGTTACACTCTCTTATTGATATCGTATGTGTAAGGAAATAATTACGGTCATTTCTTTGAGTTTATTACTTTTCAATCTTTATGCTTTATTATGCTTATGCTTTATTATGCTTATGCTTATTATGCTTTATGCTTTATACTTGCTCAAATTTTTGTACATTGTCACTGCAATAAAAGTGTTGCCTATGCTGCCCATTTGTAAGGGGTCGTGGTCCCAGTCAAGCCCATTAGAGGCTTTTTGACCACGGCCCTCAGCATCCCGAATGTTGAAATAAATAAAGTTCAAAGTTCAAAGTTCAAGGCATTCACAAAATTGCACTTCTCCTATCGAAAACGCGCCGAATGGGACGGACACGTAGCAGCGACGCGTTGCAGGAACTAATAGCGAAGGCCACGGTCACGATGAATTGCTTCACTTTACCGCTCCTAGACGGCGACACCACCCCGCCGACCAAGAGCACAGTGAAACGAAAGTGTGAGATATAAAAGGCGCGTTTGTAAAGCTTCCTGAGCGTGTGTCGGTGGCGCAGTGGATAGGATGCCTGGCATCTGTAGTCGCAGACCGAGAGGCCATGGGTTCAATTCCCGTTGATGGAACTGTTTTCTTGAAGTTTTTCTTTGCCATATGATCGTGTGCATTTTTTGACGTCATTTCCGTGGCGGAAGTAGGTCACATAACTCTTGGTGGACCCCGGCATAAAACACTTTGGTGGTCAGAAAAGGAAAATGGGTATTTCATAACCCAGGAAGATGATATGGGTTCAACACACCGGGATGCCGTTTGTGAGGTCCGTATGTTTATTCAAGTAATTAAACGCATACCATTTTAATCTCTACGCTAACAATATTCGTAAAGAAATGTTTAAAAATGTGGTAAAACCTGACATATCTATTCGAAATTGTTCTGGTCACACTAATACAGCTGTATGGTCTGCTTGAGTCATCGCAGAATAATTGCAGTATTTTTTATATATTATCTAATATTTCCTTTTGATTTTTTTCATCAATAAGCCTCCTTCTGGTGGTCATCGAAATGTTAAGATACGAAGTCTTGACCAAGCCCCCAGAGTCTGGTTTTGGGACGTTAAACCCCACATATTAAAAAGAAAAATTAATCCCACAGAGTGGGTATGTGCCATACGGTGGAGGAGACAGACAGACAGACAGACAGACAGACAGACAGACAGACAGACAGACAGACAGACAGACAGACAGACAGACAGACAGACAGACAAAACAAACAAAGAAACATGGCTCATAAGCATGTAGGAGGGGATTGACCACACGCTGGATTTCACGAAGGCGCACACAAAGAGGACAAATTCAATGAGAGCAGCATGCTGTGCTAGTTGGTAATTGAGCAACAAAACAGACAAGGAACACAGAGACCAAGACAAACCTAGGGTGGGTGTTTCTTCTCTGTTGTCCGGGTCTCTTTTGTTGCGCAATCGCCTGAAGCGAGAAATTCAAACAATGAACCGCCCAGCCAGCCAGTCATTGTAATGTCAGACCAAGACGATACAGTCTATAAAAAGTTCTGATCGAAACGTTCTGTGACAGTTGTAACGTTTAAAGATGGACGCGTATACTACGTTCGGTAGCCGATTTAGACATTCTCAATCAGGGATTCGATAAAAATGACAGTCGAAGCCCGCAATAACAAAATCGGCGGAGAAAGCGAAAAAAAAAAACTTCTGCGGAAATTTTGTTGGCGCGAGGGTGAGACAGAAAAGACATGAAACTGGCGAGAAAAAAAAAATGTATTGCCAAAAGTCAGTCCGCTCACTCTGCGTAGCCTTTCCTTGTAGTAGTTTCACAGCTCTCGACTCTCTCTGCAAAAAAGTGGTCCATTGCCACGTCGTCGTCGTGCTCGCTGAAGATCGAGCGAATTGTGTATAAGGCCTGACCACACGTACGCGTTGCAGCGCGTCAGCGCGTGGCGTTTAAAAACGGCGCCGCGCCCTCTCCCAATGGAGGAGAACTCGCGACAGCCGAGTCTGCACGCCACGCGCTGACGCGCGCTGCAATGCATACGTGTGGTCAGGCCTTAAAGGAGCACTGACATCAAATTTGCGCATGTCAAGATTTTTGCTTCCACAAGTAGTTATCTACTCCCTAGTAGCGATTCGCGACCGAAAATTCAACTGGGGGACGAATAGCTATCTGTTTTATTGATTTATATCACCGGATCTAGCACGATTCAAAACGGCCTGCATCCCGCCTTTTTTTAGCGCTGACAGCGCTCCCTCGCGGTCAACTCCAGACCGCGCCCCAGTTTACCACTTGTCCACAGAAAGTAGTGACGTGAGGATCAGCTGCTCAGCTAACATTTCGTCTGCTAGGCGCGCACGTTCAGTCATGCGTTGTCACCAGCATCGAAATTATTTCGTCGAAATTATTCAAAATTATTTCGTTTCCGCGAAAATTTCGTTGCCTCGGGATTTAGTTATCGCGGGTCTCGACTGTAGAGTACAAAAATTAAACAAAACTGTAAAATACATTGCATACCCGCTCCACACTGTTACTTATCCAATGTGCGTGACGCTAACTAACAAATGTTAATCTTTCTTCAGCCAACAGTCACCATGAACGCCTTTTAAAAGCGAAAAATATTTAACTAAATCTATGCAGAGCTCTTACGGGTTAGTTATAGCTGTCTTGTAGGCATTTTGTAGTGTCCTTGGATCGTCGATGTGCCGGTTTTAAACGTGAAAAGACAGAGCAACCAAAAACAAGCAAGGGCTGTCAAGAGACCGCCTTCGGTAGGATAGAAGAGACTGCTTGAGGGCGGGCATGATATGGTGCTGCCATTGACGGTGCCTTCGGATGGAAATGAGAGCGATAAGACGGAGCGAACAGGGAGAAAAGGAAAATGTGGTTAAAAGAAAGTACTCAAACAGGAATCAACAGGGAGTCTCCGAGTGCGGAAGAGAAATACAAGCATGTCGACTCCCAAATCTCGCAGTTTCCAGATAACATGTCCCGTTCACCACACTTCCGCGACTTGCGTGGCTGACTGCTGTCAATGGCACTTCGGCCACCGAGAATACTTCGCGGCGTACAGTGAAGGCGTTGAGAGAAGAAGGATAGCTCACGACCTCAATGGGAGGCCGGATATGCCAACTCGGCTGATGGTAATGTATGCTCCTCGAGACGTTAGGTCAGGATTTGTGGGTTGTAGGCAATAATCACACAAGCAGCACGTATGCCCACAGACAAGACTCTGACAGGATCCTTAACAAAATTTGGTGAGTAGCTGTCAGAGAAGTCCTAGACTGAAGCCGCCTGCTCGTTAGCGATCCCTGAGTAACAATGAAGCTTTATCTCCCTCTCTCACCGTCTAAAGATTTACATCTTCATTTTTTTACAGTCTTCCTTCGATTGGCCCATAAGCGAGAGATATCAGTTGTGAATTGTCTCCTACCCTGTTTTGCATGCAGTCTGCAAGCGCGTACTGCCTTGCCTCGGATCTATCGCGCGCGATCAACTGATTTCACTTCGTTTTGTACCTTTTCGACTGTACAAGTGGAGATGACAGCGTGTAGCCGAAAAGCACGAAATCCTGATAGGCTCAACGCTTAGTGCTGACATTACCCCCTGTTTATGAAGAAAGAAGTGGCGAGGAGGGGATAGCGCCTGTAGGAAGGTAGTGAGACAGGAACCACTCGCTCGTCTTTGAACTCGGAGTGGTTTATACGGGCCCTTTAAAGCGAGAGAATAACGCATCGCAGCTTCTGGAACAGACAAGAACCCTATTTTTGCCTTGTCACATTGGATGAGGCATTTCGACGACGAAAACTTTCTGCGCAGTGAGACATACGAATAGGCGCGAAGTTTTACCCCGTGTTAAGATACAATGCACGGAATAAGAGACCAAACAACGAGGAACGTGCATTAGCGCGTCCCTTGCAGACCAGATTCTTTTACTATGACACGCGCGCTCAGAGCGAGCATAGGCTACGTACCCTTGACACGAGCTATCGCTTGTTGGTGTGGCCACAACGGGCGGGTTTGGTTACGTCACATGATTACGCCACAGCCTGCGATAAGGACGAAGGGCGTATTCCGAGACGATCACTTTCGGCGATGCTGTCACTTTGGCGAGATTTCGCGAGACTAGCGCCGGAACGCGTCCAACCGTCTATGAGTCACAGCGGTTTGTCACTGTGCCACCCATGCTGTATACTATTTCACTGGTGGTTTCTATTCCGCCATATTGGCCTGTTGACCTCGCTGTCTTGTATCTTTAACAACTAAACGAACCGAGCTACGGTAGACGCATACGCGTGAAAACGATTGGGCTGATGCATTCGACGTTTCATGACCTTATCAGTTCACGTCGCGATATACAAAAGGAAAGAAAACATTCCTATAACAGTCCACGGTGACGGCGCCCACATGTCTTACGTAATATCGTCTGTAAGACTGCAGGCCAGACACATCTCTTGCCCGCAGACGCAAGCGCCCCGGTGCCTATCTCGTGAAATCTCGAGACGGTGATTGCGTCGCCGCAAGTGATCATCCCAGAATACGGCGCCAGACCGGAAGCTATCGCGGTCGTTAGTTCCACCAGAATCGCAGCCCCCCGTTTAAAGATGGCTGCCCCACTACAAACGACGGGAATTTCGACACATACTCAGCCATGGAAAATTTCGTCAGGCCCAAGCAGATATAATGCAGTAGGTATAGAATTTTTTTTTTACTTCTCGCCAACTACACACTACTCTCAGTTTTGGGTGCAAGGCGAGCAAAACTAAAGGAAGGAAAATCTCGCGTTTCTATTGGTGAAAGGCGTTTATATCTTACCGCGCGACGTCCGCGTTTGTTGGAGTATATACAAAGTATATAGCCGAAACAAGCTTATTTACACAACTTAAAAGCTCTCAAATGTGAAATGCTCTGGCGCTTGACGGGCGCACCAACCTCGGTAAAGTGTCTTTTGCGACGCGAATGGCAGACTTTGTGAAATGCTGAAATGTTTCTGGTGTACGAGGAAGCGACACTGTCGTAAATCTTGCCTTTCTTCGAAGGCCATAAAGCCCGTATGTGAATGAACAACGTGAATTTGTTTCCTCCTGCCGTGTAATATAGGCTGCCTATGCACACAAACTACAAATTGTGCCAAAGACCGCATTGCCGTATCATCCCACGACTACTACCACGACTGTGTGTAGATCCGGATCCCATGAGTTACCTCCCGGTAATGTTCAGTTGTTGTTGTACCACGATTGTGTATACTGCCCCGTCTGAAAGCATTGCAACGTCAAACGGAATAAACGCTGTTCTATAGACCAGAACACAGCGAATTCCATGCGCATCGCCATATTTGCATCGCGCGTCGCGCCATCTATCGCACACGCGACGAAACAACATGCGCGGGCTGCCGCGCCAGCAGACGCTACACAGAGCAAACGTGAAACTTTCCGAACTCAGCACGTCGCAGAGCGTGTTTCGCGTCTTTTCTAGCCTGGACATTTTCGCTGATTTTATTGAAACATCAAGAACATCTTCCTCATGCAAGTCCACAATGTATACAGTACGTGCTGAGTGGGCTGCGGAAGCAACCTCGTCAGATACGTAGGCTGTTACATTTGTAAAAAAACGGTTCTCGCAGTAGTACGCGTGAATCGTAATTGCAGTGCAGCTCGCGAAAGAGTGAAACGATGTTTTGTTGCCCCATATTACAAGTTGTGCACAAAGTTTTGTGAAAGCTCATGATTTCACCATGCATCGCGTAATAATTAGAGTACGCTTTACGGGTAGTATTCGCGGAATGTAATTTTTGTTTCACGGATGCTCTTACAAAAATGCGTCTTGCTCACAAAAGCGTGTTATGAGAGAGTACAACCTGAAGTATCGTTCAGCGATCCCCTTTTGGAAGCTACCTGCGCTATTTTATTCTTGTAACGATGGTGCTTTACAAGCGAAACTGTGCTACTCTTAGTTGAGCCGGTTAGCTACGCCTCCGACGTAAAGGACACTGGCGCGAGCACTGTTTACTTACGTGCCAATATATGTATTATGCGCAGCTGGATGCCTCGTGGTCCGAATAATTTGGGGACATCAAACAGTGAAATGAAAGCACGAAATTCTGACCAGCTGTTGAGGAGCACCGTGCCATTTATTACTTTTTGAAGACGAAATCTCGAAGGCGTGAATGCCATCAAAAGCACTAAAGCTTAATACTACGTTGAAAGTGGCAAAGCATGCTGATTGCTTGTGCTTGAAGCACTACCTTGTACTAGATTTTCGTCAAAGGAAACGCTCAAACGTATGAAGTGCACCCCCACACAAAGCTCGCGCCTGCCTTCAACCCAGCTGCGTGTCACGCAAATTAGGTTCGCAAAATGAAATAGGTGGGCATCACACTGCAGAATACACGCTTTAGTGTACTTACCTCGCGCATTTTCACTCGGCTCCTAGTTTTTTTGCTTGAATCACAGTTATGCTCGCGGCAAAGCTGAAGACGCCGCACCGGCACTATTTCCGTGGCGCGTCGTAATCGTCGCAGACAACGCTAATATCCTCTTGTTGCGCAGCTTGTTTTGGCATCCAAAGACGACGCAGTAGTGCCCAGACGAGCTCTTATACGCTGAAGCGGCGTGAACGGGTACTTTTTTGCACTTTAAAGCCTCAGAACTGCAGCTTGCCCTGTTTACTTGGTGCAGCCCGCGCGCGCCTTGGCAGCCCCGGTCAGCCCGGCGTCTGGGTGTGAGAGTATCCGCTCGGCTGGCCAGCAGCCTGGGTGCGAGACAGGCGTGCTCTGGTGTATACAGTCCCCATATACCCATTGCTTCAAACAAAAAGTGATGTTTTTTCTGCTTTCATAGAAGACTTGTGCAATGCCGACAATGCACTGTAAATAGGTGGTTTTGGGCAAATGTGGGCGCAGGCTATAGCCAGACGTGCACAGAGATCACCCAAGGACAAAAAGACACCACTTTATGTACAATTCGACACGCACGGGACTACACTACATAAACACATATTTATGCGCGTTCGCGGCCTTATGCGGGTTAGCTTAAAGTTTGTCCACTCACACCGCGATGAGGTCCGCTTTGGTGCGTCGATCGGTGTGGTCGACCCGGCCGCTCTCAGTCAGGGTGAAGAGGCGGGGCGCGTCGTGCTCCCCTGAGTCAGAACCGGGGCGTAGCCCGGCCTAGCAGGTAAATGCCAGGAAGCATCCTGGCACGGCAGTCGTCGCCTGGAATCACGCCTGGAGTGACGGCGGGAACTGCGTCATGAAGAGCGCAAGAACGGAACCAGGGCAACTCCTTGGACAGCGCCTCGTCAGGAACAGCAGCAGTCAGCCGCCAGGGACTCCGCTGGGGACAGGATCCGGAGACAGGTGGGGCGAAGCCCAGGCTGGAAGAACCCCGTGATTGTGGGAGCCGGGGCGAGGCCCGGACCAGCAGGGCAGGACCGTGATGTCGGGCGTGGCCCGATGTCCGATCCCGATCCGTCTCTGTCGCTCGCCGAGCTGTCCCCGTCGCTCGAGAGATTCCCTCGAGCCCGCGCACGAACACGAGCATAGTCGCGCTTCTTCGTTCTTTCACTATCACCATCACGGCGACTCCCGCGCACTTCAAATCCGGAATCGGCCCCGCACACCGATCACAAATCGAGAATCGGCCCCGCACACCGATCACAAATATACGTCAATGCCGACATACACTTCCTAAGTCAATGTTTTACCACATCTTCCCCCCAGTTCAAGAGCAGCGAGGCGGTGGAGAAAGAGGGGTAGACATCGTCATAGAGTACGTACGTAATACTCGCGTTAAGTACGCTGGATGTCCCTACGCGAGTACTAGGAAACAGTCTATTCCGGAGTAAGGGATGTGCGACTAAGATAGTCAGCACCGACATTATCCGAACCGCGAATATATTCTACGCGGAAGTCGTAGTCCATCAGGAGTAGGCTCCAGCGAAGTACTCGTGTGTTGACTTGTCGTGCAGAGTTGATATATTTCAGTGGCTGGTGGTCGGATTGCAGTATGAAAGGCCTACCGTACAGGTAAACATGGAATTTCTGTACACCCCAGACGATGGCGAGGCATTCCCTCTCAATGGTCGAGTAGGCCGCTTCACGAGGTAGCAGTTTTCTGCTGGCGTAAGACACCGGGTGTAAGTGACCATTGTATTCTTGCAGGAGGTTCTCTCCTCATACTTTTTGAGCATATTTATGTGGAAGACAGTGGTACGATGGCCGAGATCAATGACAATCTAACGGACTCTTCTTCTGCACCACTTTGAAAGGGCCTTTCCACGTAAGGATTAACTTGTTAGAGTCGGCGGGCAAAAGCACAAGCACTTTGTCGCCTACGGCCAATTCTCGCTTCTTTGCTTTTCTGTCGTAGTACCTCTTCTGGCTTGTGTGCGCTTTGGAGAGTTCTTGAGCTGCGATGTCGCAGGTTCTTTCGAGTCGTTGTCTCAATTCAACGATGTACTCGTAGGCTGACTTTGTTACCTCGTCTAACTTTGGATTAGTCCACAGGTCTTTGAGGATGGTCATTGGACCCCGAACATACCTGCCGTACAATAGTTCGAAAGGTGAGTATCCGGTACTCCTTTGCGGCATCTCTCTGTACGCAAACAGAAGAGGGCCAAGGTATCGATCCCAATTTTTGGGGCATTCCTGGCACATGCGGCCTAGCATACGCTTCAAAGTACCGTTGAAACGCTCAACTAGCCCATTCGCCATCGGGTGGTACGGTGTTGTCGGTAATTGTTTAACCGATAGAAGTCGGCTAAATTCTTTCATGACCGAAGACATAAAGTTCGTCCCACGGTCACTGACAATTTCGCGTGGCAAGCCTACTCGGGAAAACATCTCCATTAAGCCTTCTGCCACCATTTTGCTCTCAATACAGGGCAGAGGTATAGCGTCTGGGTACCTGGTAGCGAAGTCCACCATCGTAAGTATGTATCTGTTGCCCTTATAGGATGTCGGAGACAAAGGGCCGACGATGTCTATTCCAACGCGGGAAAAGGGCGTCTCGATAACGGGCATTGTGCCAAGTGGAGCACGGCCGACTAGATGTCGAGGAACAGTACGTTGGCAGATATCGCAGGATTTCACGTACCGCTTCGTTTCCGACTGTACACCAGGCCAGTAGAATTCGGCGAGAATGCGGTCTGTTGTCCGAGAAATCCCTTGATGGCCTGCGAGAATACCCTCGTGTGCGAGCTTAAGTACCGTTTCTCTTAGTTGTACAGGCACAACAAGCTGCTCCAGCTATTTCCCCGACAGTAGTTTGTGTCTTCGGTACAAAATTCCGTCAGACGGGAAGTAACATGCCTCACGACTGTTTATGATCATTTTCTTCCCACGCTTTCATAACACCGTCGTAGGGATGCGTCATTGCGTTGGAACTCCTCCAGCGTCGGTTTATCTATTGTTCCCGCGGCAGTTTTATTACCGGCAGGCTGGAGGTCGCGCGTCTGGGAGTTCCCTGTGCAACGGCAGTTCGTTCACTCGGAAGTCCCTCTTGGTCTTCGGTTTGGAAAAGCGGCAACTTGAATCTTTGGGCACTTGCGTGTTCTGGCGCCCGTCTCAGGAAAACGATGACCGGCCTCACCAGTGCGTCTGGAAGCAGTGGGTAGGGTCGTCCGTACCTGTCGCCCTCCTGTCTGCATGGGTTGCTTCATTCTGCTGTTGAGGCTTGTGTTCTGGTCCTTGCTCTGCAGGCAGTACTCCTTCAATATTCCCCAGGACCACATCGTAAAGGGGGTTCTGCATGCACTTAGCACGCACGGTGCCAGTGAAGAACGGCGTGTCGATTGATACGATTGCCTCCGGCAAGTAGTGAACGGTCCGATCCAAAAGAAACACTGGGCTTTTTGTGCCTGTAAAGCTTCCTTTCGGTACAAGCGCTTCTCTGACAACCACAGTGTTGCAACCGGTGTCCCGAAGAACCGTTACAGACTTGCCCTCGAGGAACCCTTTGACTACCGGCAAAGTACCTATGTCGGACACGGTCGGTGTGCATGTTGACGTCGTATTGACAATTGGGATAGTTTCCCCGTCTTGGAGTACGACGTATCCCTTTTTCTGGTCCCGTCGCCTCGGTAGTTTCAGGGGTCGACAGCATACACGACGCTTGTCGCTTTTCCTGCGTCCTGCCTGTTTCACCCGACGAACCCGTCTTACCACTGGACCAGCCAGTCGCTGATGGGCTATTCTTCGTTCGAGACCAACACTCGGATGCACGGTGTCCTGTCTTGTTACACAAGAAGGACTGAGTATTGCCTTTCAGTGGTCGCTTTGTGGGCTCGGTCCTGCGAGTACTCTCTGCGGAACTGTCCTTGTAGGATTTATCTCTGCCCAAATTCGAAAGATCCTGAGCTTCCAAAAAACAATCAGAGTTCTGTGCCAACGTGTTTAGCTTCTTACAATTCCTTTCCTTTAAAAATACCCGCAGTGATGGTGAACATCCTTTCATAAACTGCTCTGAAATAATAATGTCGCGGAGAGCATCGTACGTCTTCTCAACACCTGCTAACTCCATCCATCGGTCAAAATGTCCTGCTATGCGAGACGCATACTGAAGACCTGTCTCTTTCTCTTCCGGTTTCGCTTTCCGGAACTTTTCGCGATAGCCCTCGGCGGTAAACCTGAATCGTAGCAGCAAGGTTGCCTTGAGCTGGTCATAATCTGATGCAGAGGTAGAATCAAGCCGGCTAATGACTGACAATGCTTCGCCTGTCAAACACAGACTGAGCGAAAGGGCCCATTTGTTCCGAGGCCAGTCTTGCGACACTGGCGACACGCTCAAATCTTGTAAGTATGCGTCGAGGTCATCTCGCGCTTCATTAAATGGAGGAAGTAACTTGTGTGGACTGCAACTGTCCAACATAGCCGATGCAGATGCGTCGTTACTCGGGTGTTGCGGACTCTCTCGCTCGTTTGCATTAGCTTCCTGAAGCTTGAGCTTCAACTGTAGGACGCGTTCCTCAGCTTGTAGCCGTTTTTCTTCGAGCTCTAGTTTCTCGCGCTGATCTACACGAGCTTGCGCGCGAAGCTCCCTTTCTATTACGCGTTGCGCGTCAACCCACTCTTGGAGAGCGGCTCCATCTAGCCCCATGTCTTTGCCGATTGCGTGCAGCTTCTCTAAATCCATGGGTGCGTCCGTGACGTCTGGCTTTCGGCAAGATGGTAATGCCGTATCCTGGCAGGCTCGCAAACATTGTGGGCAAATGTGGGCGCAGGCTATAGCCAGACGTGCACAGAGATCACCCAAGGACAAAAAGACACCACTTTATGTACAATTCGACACGCACGGGACTACACTACATAAACACATATTTATGCGCGTTCGCGGCTATGCGGGTTAGCTTAAAGTTTGTCCACTCACACCGCGATGAGGTCCGCTTTGGTGCGTCGATCGGTGTGGTCGACCCGGGCCGCTCTCAGTCCGGGGTGAAGAGGGCGGGGCGCGTCGTGCCCCCTGCGTCAGAACCGGGGCGTAGCCCGGCCCCTAGCAGGTAAAGCCAGGAAGCATGCCTGGCACGGCAGTCCGTCGCCTGGAATCCACGCCCTGGAGTGACGGCGGGAACTGCGTCATGAAGGAGCGCCAAGACAACGGAACCAGGGCAACTCCTTGGACAAGCGCCCTCGTCAGGAACAGCAGCAGTCAGCCCGCCAGGGACTCTCCGCTGGGGACAGGATCCGGAGGACAGTGGGGCGACGCCCAGGCTGGAAGAACCCCGTGATTGTGGGAGCCGGGGCGAGGCCCGGACCAGGGGCAGGACCGTGATGTCGGGCGTGGCCCGATGTCCGATCCCGATCCGTCTCTGTCGCTCGCCGAGCTGTCCCCGTCGCTCGAGAGATTCCCTCGAGCCCGCGCACGAACACGAGCATAGTCGCGCTTCTTCGTTCTTTCACTATCACCATCACGGCGACTCCCGCGCACTTCAAACCTGGAATCGGCCCGCACACCGATCACAAATCGAGAATCGGCCCCGCACACCGATCACAAATATACGTCAATGCCGACATACACTTCCTAAGTCAATGTTTTACCACTAAATGCTGCGCCCACAGGTGTTGGCCCCGTAGGGACCCGTAGGTTACTGACGTAGATTCAATTAGATAAATAAAATCTCCGGTGGTCAAAAGAGATGGTTCGTCTTGCTGGCAATGGAGGAGAAAATGTCATGTCACTTCAGCCTTCATGCTCCATTTCACACGAGGGACTTACAGTTAAACGGGAGCTACTCTATTATTTCAGTATACTCACGAGGAGGGCCGGT
>NC_051179.1:26678497-26815997 GCF_013339695.2 Rhipicephalus sanguineus
CATAGAGCACACTAATGTGGTGTTACCAGATGAGTTGACAAGCGACTATACTGCACTTAACAAACTTTGGCAACTGCGTGGTAATGCGGAGAAGCTCTCGTCAGAACGCTCGTTGGCTGCAACCGCAACACGTGGCCCCATTCTCCCTCTCTCTCTCTCTCTCCTGCTCCAGTATCGGCGGGCACCCTGGAGTTCTCACTGCTTTTGCTCAACGGCGGCAAGGCGCTGAAGTGCATCATCCACCGCGCAAAGTGTGATTGAATTGACAGTTTGCGCTTCATTCGCGTGTTGAAGTATGCACCCTCATAACATAACGTCTTGGAATCGTAAGAAAGGAAGACCATATGCTCGTATGCCCGCTATGTATGATCACGTATCGTAATACTGGACGCTATGTAAGAAAACGCTTATGTTCCCACGTACACCTAGACGATCATATAGACTAGTGTGAGGCAGTCGGGTCTTTTACATTCTAAGAAAAAAAAAAAAAAAGAGTATGTCGTACTCTTTACGGTGAGTCTTCACGTGCCACGTATATTAATATCTTAAAGGAGACACTTTGACTCTCTTTTGAGCCCGCGCGGCTCTCCGACAAGAGTATAACGATCTCTAAAGAGAGTTCACGTGTCTCTTTAAAGAGCGTCATATGCGTGCAAGTCCGGGTCCGACTCACAAAAAGGAGTCAAAGAACTATTTTCTTAGAGGTAATATATGCTCACTTCTTACCACCGCTGTACAACCTAAGTCCCATGATGGTGCGTAATGTTTGTTCGTCGGCGATGTGGTGTACTGTTAAGGTTGAGAGCGGTATGTGGGCATCAGGCTTACTTTCAGGTTCAGAAATACATGAAAGTGTGGAAATGCAAAAAAAGATGTAAAAGTGTATCCAAGAAAAATGTGACATTGAATATCAAAAGGTAAGTAGTTATAGCACAAGGCAAAGCTGCGACACTCCTAATGACGCAAAATATGCTTAGTGTGCATAAGCCACGCTTCATTCAGCAACTTTATTCTCTGCTTATTCAGGTGAGTACTCATTTTGCCGTTCTTTCGCTCACGTCAACAAAAGCCCCTATTTGGTTAATCATTTGGAGGAAACGCTACAAAGTGAAAAGCAGCCGAATGGTGAAATGACACAGAAGCTGCACGGAAGCATAAACGGCCTAATGACGCTGCAAAAGGCGCACACTATAGGCTCCCTGCGGTGAAAAGGTTAAAAACGGAAACAACACAAAGTTGATGACGTAAAAATGTTTCAAATCACGTCAGACCTGAGAGCGAACGCACATATACACCGGCTCGAATTGTTCGAGTAAATCAAGTCGCAGTAAACCGATGACGCCACCTTAAAACACCCCAGTGGTTATATGTAATGAGACCTGCTAAAAACCTGCGATACCAGAGGAAATCAAAAGTAAGACAGAAGTTTAGGGGCAAAGGGAAGCATGAAAACAGCAAAAGTGGTCGAACACGGAATCGACAAAGGACTTGTCTTTCTCAGGACGAACACAAACGGGGCCCTGACGAAGGACGTACTCTTTTCGAAACATCGGTTTCAGTGACTCCATATTCCACGGCTGTTCATCATCATAATACCTGTGCCACGCAAGGAACCTTCGGTAGCAATCGAGTCATCAGGTTGCACATCACAGTTTATGACAATTGGATTATTTGGCGTAGGCAGAGGAAGGAAGCCAATCCATGGTTGAGCTCGATCGCGATCGAATGTACCCACTACGACTCCGCTAATACAGATTTCAATAACAATACTTAATAGGCTTTAGAGTGAAGCAAGATACCGACACAAGAAGCCGTATTCTTCCAGGAATACGTGTCATCTTATGCTACAGGCAGTCCTGGATATAGGTATAACGGGCTTCCACACTGATGATTGCTTCCACACTTTTTTTAAGTTCGCCATATGTAGTCCTTGCCATTAGGTTGGCAGCGCAGATTTCAAGTGAGGATTAAACCCGTCTCGCCTCTTGATGAATGAGGCCTGCGCGAGCTCCGGATCGGATGACGCGTAATCGGCTCGCTTCAGCATGCGACTGACGCTATCTTTGCGAAGCGCGCTAAGCCCATATAGACTACGCTCCAGGTAGCCGAAGTGTTGTCACTTCCTTTTCATACGGATGGTACGGGAGCCAACGAGATATCCGCTCTTTTCATAAGCGTCCCTGTCGTTGACACCTGTTGCACAGGCTTGGGAATTTAGAAGGCCGCGACAAAGCCGTTTTCTCCAAAGTCCCTTATACGGAAACGGATTGACGAGGTGCTTACATAAACGCTTGTGTATAAGCGGAACAATCGACGCCAACGACAAGGTATGCGATTATTGTGTGCGACGTGTTTTTTGGCCAGGTCATCTCCTCGCACATATGAAATGGCAGATTACAAGTATGTGACGGATTTATTGAAGAATAAGATATATCGCCCGCTATGGCTTGTTTCCTTGTATATATTGTTCACGAACGAGGAATACATATTTTGACATTTAGATGGATGTTTAGATGGAACTCACGACGAGTGAGTTCGGGGGGGGGGGGGGGCAGGCGATAACACACACACACACACACACACACACACACACACACACACCACACACACCACACACACACACACACACCACACACACACCACACGTACAACGAAAAATTTATTGAACTAATATGCGCAAGCGCAAGAGAGAGAGAGAGAGAGAGAGAGAGAATAAGAATAAAGAAAGGCAGGGAGGTTAACTAGGGCTGAGCCCGATAGCCTACCCTGCACTGGGGTAGGGGGAAGGAAGGTTAGAGAGGAGCAAAGTCACTGTTTCAGCTAGAGGCGCTCATATACTAAATACTTATAGATTGCGTCAGTGCAACGTGTAACTTATACAAACGCTAGACACACCCTACGCAGACTGCAATCATACATTCTAAGCTACTAAGCAACTATACAACATGAAGCACGTTAACAAAAGAATCATACGTCACAAAAAGGGGGGGGGGGGAAATGGGGAGGGTAGCATTGGGAGGGGGTAACTTCTTTCACTCCTGCGAGTGACCTATATAAGGACGTTAAAAAAGAATCTGGAGTGGAAGCTCTCGCAACGCCTTACCGCCAAAAGCGGAGCCAGCCTTTGCCCCCATTAATCTGGGAAACATGCTGTTTTCGGTTGTCGCCCGCTTAGAGATTAAGCGGTCTTGTCATGTTAATGTAAATGCTAGGTTAATTATTAAGTAAGCGATCGCTCTTCTCGATGAGAGTAACACATGAAGATGAGTAGTGATGACTTCATATGTAATAAAATTTGCCAAAACAAGCGTTTTAAGAAAGCCAGTAACACAAAGGCATACGTTAAGCAATATCCGTTTGGAAAAATTTGCCATACTGAACGCGTAGCGCGCGGGAGGATAACGCTCCCTTTTGTTCGCTGAACGCTAATGATTTATTATGCCCCTACTAAAATGGCGGCCACGGCCGCCATTTTGAGGGGGGCGGGGCGAGGTGGGATACGGTTTTACTCACTGGTTTTACTCTTGAGGCATAATCTCCACTTCAGCAATTCTTCTGTGTCTGGAAAAAATTGTTAACGATTCAGAGTACGCTCTGTACTCTGCTGTGAGATTGCAGTGAGCCGTCCCGGAAATGTACTGAACATAATTCGCCTCTTTCAATTTCCTGTGCTACCCTCAGCCGTTTTGGTACGGGGCTGGGACATCCAGCCTTCGAGAAAAAAGGCGTTTCGCGACATTCCCGCAGGGAAAGGGCATATGCGCCGAGGCATCATGATAAAAGGCGGATTACTCGCTCGAACCTGTGTTTAGAAAAAAAATATTGTATCACAGACGGTTAACCATGAATAACAATTTAACATGACGTTTTCTTGCTAGAAATACGTTCACGAGAAGGACAAAACATAATTCGGTAACATAGACATGAATAAACACATGAAATGACGCGGAGGTAACACGTACGATTGATGTTTAGCACATTTACACACACAAATAATGTCACAAAAAGCTAAGTACATATATGCACATTACATGGTAAAATAGAAAGCACAAATAAAACGTCAATATGTACATCTTGCGTATTAACAAGGCGCTTCTGCCGATACCAACCAAAACCAGGCAGGCCGAAAACAATCACACCGTCTCCCGCTAAAGGGGACCTAGGCGATGCGAAGCAGCGCTTCGGCATGTATAGCCCGCGTTTCAGAGGGGGAGTGGACAGAGGGAAAAGGGAAGTGGAGAGGGGGAAAGAGGATGGGAGTGGACAGGGAGAGGAGGTGTGTGGAGAGGGCTTGAGCATGCGCAGTAAGGGTGGTCGCGCCGCACACAAGCACCACCGGATTGAACACCGCTGTGAGATGCTTCACACCTAAAACAAGCTTCACGCGTCTGTCACAGCGCAACACAAAGGGGCAAGACCAGTGAGGAAAAAAATTCGAATTATGACTTTGCGCAGTGTCGTCGAGACATGGTACACGCTAGACAATGCCACGTTACTCAAACACCGTTGTTTCTCTGGCCAGATTTTTTAGTGTCGACTAAATAAGTCGTCAGAAAATTTAGGATAGTTGCATTCTCAGCGCATGCCTTTTATGCTAAAGCTTCCATTCCACGTACTCAAGAACAACTAATAATAAAAATGGGAGGACGCTTGAGCTTCGCCTTCAAGAGTAGAACGCGATAGCGTAATCGGGCCCCGTGCGCATAGCCTTCAACCAATGCCGCAAGGAATGAACGTTTGTGCGCGTAAAATTGGCCGTTTCAGACTGTCATAGAATGCCTACGGCAAGTACATTTGCGAAGTGCCCATTATGCCCTAATTCTTTTTTAAAATTGGTGAAATACCCTCTAGACGTCCGTAAGGTGCCGCGCGCACACGCGCAGCTGCGCACTTTTAATGGCTGGGCAGCTTTAAACCATCCACTTGTTGCGCAGTTCACATGTTTTGATACCTGGTGCGATTCTACGATTCTGCCACGCAATATTACATGCGTCAAGAAGACTCCTCCCACTACATAACATTCTTATAGCGCTTTCTTTCTTCTCCCCCCCCCCCCTTTTTTTTTACGAAGCAATTTCAAACGCTGGCGCGGCTCCGCGTTAGAACACCTGCTTGCCACGCAGAAAGCCTGGGTTCGATTCCCACTCGGTCAGAAGGTTTATTTATTTATTCATTTGCATCTATCTCGATTTTCGCGCACAGACAACGCCGTTTTTTCGCTCACAACCAACGTTGCCGACATCGACACCGAAATTTCTGCGAAACGAACTCTTTAACGCTATCGCGTTAATGATTGAAACGAGCTCAAGCGGTTGAGGAAGAAGACGATAGAATCCATGACACGTCCACAGTTCATAGGTGAACAAGGTAACGGGGATAGGCGGAGGGGAATAAAAAAAGTACAAACTCACAGGCTCTCTCATGCATTCCCCTAAGACGACTCCACGGCGAAAGCCCTCTTCTTTTTCTTATCAGTGGGTGTATCGATCTTGCCCCGCCACCCTCCGAAAGCTTTGTGCACCTAGCGTGGTTTTCCACTGCCTCCAGTATCGGAGGCACCTCACCTGGTTTTTCACTGCCTCCGTGATCTGCCTACTTTTGACCAAACTAAGATTTCATGTGATGTCGGCGTCATGTGACGTCACGCCAAAATGTCTGACGTCATGATGACGTCACAAATTTGGCGATCTGTCACCTCATCACGTGATGATGACTTTTTTTTTTTTCATCAATCGTGTGGTCCCCGACGCAGCGGGACACGCCGACAGTCGATTTCCGGATTTGATGAGGCATCGCCATTCAAAAAAAAAAAAAAAAAAGCACGATACGAGAAACAGCGCGACACACGGGACAGTGAAAGAAAGTGAAAACAAGTGAAAGTGAAAGAAAGTGAAAGTGAAAACAAGTGAGAGTGAAGAAAGTGAAAGTGAAAACACGTCACGCAGAATCTTCTTTGGGAGCTTAGTGTAGAGAGAGAGATAAAGAGATGAAAAGGAAACGCAGGGAGGCTAACCTGGCGCTAGTGACCGGTTTCCTACCTTGCACAGGGGTGGGGAAATAGGGGCAATAAAGAGGACAGAGATAGTGTAACGGTTGCGTTCGAATGTAGGTATACCGGCCGTTCCTGGGGAGGCCCTCCCGTCATCTTAAGTAGTATCCCACTACACTTTACGCCACGTAAATTTTCTTCTAATTTCAGCTCAGAGAAGGTTTTTGTTCCGCTGATCCCAAAAACTGCTTCTAAAGCCGGGTTGATTCGCCGTAGAATCGTATTAAGAAAACATTTGTTTGCAGGAGCTCTACGGCACAGACTACAGCGGCTTCTCCGATCCCTTCGTCAGGGTACAACTCCTGCCCAGCTTCAAAAAGGTGAGAATGGCTTCCCAGCCTTTTTGTAGTTTGTGTGATACCACCAGAAAATCTACGTACAGGAAAAAACTCGGGACCACCCCACCCGGTGAAAATGAGTGGCAAGATCTCGTTTGGGAGTTTTCAAAGGGAGGCGTGAGCGTAAAGTTTTGTTGTAGGACTGCGACCTTCTCTAAACACTGTTCTCGGGTGGCATTGGCATTGTCTTCTTTGTAGCGTTGGACAGCATATTGAGCGGCCGCATTAATAAGCGCATGGCGAAACGCATGTTCGGCATGGAACGTTCGCGGTGCCAGAATTTTTCTGGAACGTGCAATTATCCACGTTAGCTTTACATGTTGTCCTGCATAAGTCTTTTATTCCACAACCGGTACACCACCGTATAACAACGGGCAGAAGCGACAGGCGCGCCGCCGCAGCGGCCAATGGCGAGACGGCAACTTCTTCTTTTTTTTTTTTGTCTACGCGCTCGGTCAACGGCTCCTTGGTCAACGCTCCTTGGTCAACGCACGCAGCTATCAGCGGTTACAACCAGTTACAACCAAGGAGGTTTAAACTCCTTGGTTACAACCTAAGAATAGATACAACCTCAGCCTGCAGATATGCGGCGCGCCTGTCATTCATCTGTGCAAGAGAGTGGTGCTAGGTGGTTTCCGTTCTAATCATAAATACCTTTTTCCTACTAGTGTAAATACCACAGTTATTATGAATTAAATGTTCGTTGTTCCTTGTTGAAATGTTACATTCGGCTGAGCAGTGAAGTCAGAACGTTTGCTGAAATTTGCCAGGAAGTTCAAGTTTTCGACCGAAAACTAGCGACACGAACATGTGCATGTATGGGAAAATCGCCATCACCACATCCGCGTGAGGCGCTTGATGACACGTATATGACGTATATGTTGAATCATCGGTGCGCAGCGAGCAACGAAGCAAGTATCCGGGACGGCATAGTCCTCTCCCATAGTAGAGTACGTACAGTACTCTAAGTCGTTTACCTTTTGTTCTAAGCACAAAGAGAAAGAAGTCATCTGACATTCTCCCCCACCTCTTTGAGAGGTATGATGGTTTTGTTAACATGTTCAGTGTATGATTGCAGTCTGCGTAAAATTGCGTCCAGCGTTTGCATAAGCTGGCGCAATTTATCAATATTTACTACTTAGTGTATAAGCGCCTCTAGCGCTGTGGATTAGGCATTTCTGCATTTCGTTTTGGGCGGGACAGCAACGCCTGTGGGCGGAGCTTGGATTTTTCTTTAGGCTGTAACCGACTACAGCGTGATTAAAATACTGCGATACAGTTACTGGGACAAAAGAAGTTACTTTTCTAACGTCTATAGCGTACAAAGAAATAAGATTGCTGGGTCCTTCTTGCGTTTTCGGTGCGTAGCATTTTAGGGGCCTGACTTGTCTAACAATAGATCTCATGTGCTGTGATCACGCTCCCAATCAAGTGCGCTTTCAAGCCTAAAACAATGCAAGCACTGCTCTAAACCGGGTTAAAATAAGCAAACAAGGCCTAAAATAATATAATTGATAGAAATCACCAAGTATATCACCAAAAACCTAAAATCTTTAAAAACGCTTCAGAAACATGCGGCTGACGCCAGCGCCGCGCAATAGAGGGCGCCACCACCTCGCCCGCGCGCGATTGCTCCTCCCACCGGCGCTTCTCCGGCGCTTCGCCAATCTGAAGTGGGAAACAACATGACGGAACTCGCTGTAGACGACACGTATCTCAACTGCCGTAACAAGCAGGAATTCCATAAAGCGCGGCAAAAAGAAGCGAGCATGCCGCACACAGAGTTTGCGAATCTCACTAACAAGATTGTACTCGTGCCGGCGAAACCCTACATGCTTGCCTCAAGCATTGACGTCATCAACAGCTTGGTAAACGGAGCAGTGCGAACTCTACGAACGGGAATCGCTGGGTGCCCGTGCTACTCACTCCCTCAGGTTTCACAGTAGTGGGACTGCATTTAGCGCAGGATTTAAAACCACACCAATCGCTACACAATTTTTTTATCTACTCATTTCGCAGGGTGATACGAAGCAGACAAAGACTCTGCACAAGACCGTGAATCCCGAGTTCAACGAGACTCTCGTATTCCACGCAGATAGCGCCATCGACGAACGAAAGCTCAAGTACGTATACATACGCTGGCCTAGCTACGTTGTCTTTCGAGTTGGATGCCACGCGCTGCAATCTCGGACAATAACTTCCGGAGGTGTATAACGTCGCTTTTCCCGAGATTTCGTTAAACTGGGCCCGCGAGAAACGATGACAGTTTGTGACACACGCGCACAAGGATAGGTCAAAGCGAGAAGGCAGCTCTCATTTCTTTTCCCGGGCGGAGTCTCGGGATAGTATCGCTGAAAGTGATTGTCTCCGATTGTGGCCCCGGGTGCCTTACACCTCGTCGTCATTTACATAACAGCACTCAGTGATCCACTGCTGCTGCTAACCTTACTCAATCAATACACTCTTGCTAAATCTCGTTTTAGTCGTATATGGAGGGTATTGCACCCCGTCAAACATCTCAGCTCGGCGTGTGCAAACGACAACATGGAGAGCGGTAGACATACGTCGGTGACATCAAACAAATTAAGTACAGGCTCCCTTTACAAAACTGCGGTGTACCTGTTCTTAATCGGCGATCAGCAGTGCGTCGTGTGACACTGGTATAAGTTCGCCGCTCCGATGCATGGCGGCGGTGAGTGCGAACGTAAAACGGTCTCTCGCTGCAGGCTGACCGTGCTGGACGACTACCGGTTCGGGAGCTGCGCCCTTGGCTCGACCACGGTGCCACTCTCGCTGCTCACGCCCAACCAGATGTGCTGGCTCAACGCAGCCCTCGACAGGAGCCGACAGGTGAGCCCAGGCCACTGACCATACCGAACCGTAATATATGTCACTAGTGCGTAACACGAGGGAAAGTCTTCTAAAGCCTTCCTTGCATCCAGAAGAAACAAAAGAAGGCGAATGGATCAGGGGCTGGATTCTATGTTAGACACAACCTAATGAAATCAACAGTCAACGAAGCCAAGGAAGGTATAGGGGCCATTATTTGTAGTATTTAACTATAGTGTGGTGACTATGACATAAATGTAAATGAAGTAAAGTGGTCTAAAAAAACAACGTTTCTGCCGGTAGGGACCGAACCTCCAACCTTCGACTAACGCCTCCGAACACTAGCATGGTCCAAAAACGTTTGTCTCACCAATGCTCCCACTCTCACACACTCTCTCTCTCTCTACTTGTCGCTTCTCAAACCTATATTTCCTCAACGTCGGGGCAGAGGATAGCAAACTGAGGACTCGTGTCTGGTTGCTTTCAATCGCATTCCTCTTGCATTGTCTTTGTTGTCTAGTAAATGTCTTACACTGTCTATCCTGTCTTGCGCAGTCCGTAAAGAGATGCACTGGACGTACTAGCACTGCGTAGTGACAATGTAAAAGAAAGAAACGTGCATGCTGAGCGACTCTCGCCCTTCAAAACGCATGCAGGGTCGTGACGAGGCGTCGTGCCCGCTGAGCGCGGACCGTCCCCGGGTGCTGGTGTCTCTGATGCATGCCAGCGGCCGCAACCAGCTCATCGTGGGCCTCGTGCGATGCGTGCGGCTCATGCGCAGGGACCGGACACCGACGGCGCCCTTCGTGCGACTGTGAGGACACAAGCAGTGTTGCGCAGGGGCTTTCATTAAGCGCTACATGCTCTATAATATACAATTTTACCTAACAACAGCGCGTAAACAAGGTAGCTCATCATTGCCTGTATTTCTGTGTAACAAAGTCACTCCTGCAGCGCTGTGTGGCATTAGAATAACACGTATAGTTATCTCTGCTTGGACTTTAAGGACTCCACTTGTCGATTTGGTTTTCTTGCGCCTGTATATATAGTTTTCCCACCGTTGGCTACGTATATTTATCATGTCTAATGTGTTATAATCATTTCCCACCTCAATGCCTGTTAGATACAGTCCTTTACCTGACACGCATCACCGGAATTTCGCAAGGACTCCTACACCGCTACCTGCACGGAACTTTCTGAAAGGCATAAGATGTCTTAATTAAACATGTGCAAAATAACGCCTTCGAAACGCGCTGTTTGTTGTCTAGTGGAAAGCAGCCTTTCTTTTATAAAAGTTACTTTATTCTTGGTTTAATAGTGTTCGAAAATGTGCTACAGACGGACCGCAATTAGCGTTATCATTTTGTCTTCCTTCTGCGCAAACAGAAATCTGAAGCCCGACGCTGGCCATCCCGGCTGGAAGACGACCGCAAAGAAGAAGACCGCGGATCCCGAGTACAACGAGGTGAGGATAACTAGACGGCATAGAATGCAAACCTGTATTCCTTTCGGCCTCAATAAATTGCTCATTGAAGAAATAGGCATGGTCACTTCCTGCAACGCGAAGGCAGGAACCCCCGGTCATCGAAAGTAACGGAGTGGATTCCAAGAAAAGGCAAGCGCGCGAGGGGGAGGCAGAAAGTTAGGTGGGCAGAGGATATTAAGAAGTCTGCGGGGATAACGTGGTCGCAGCAAGAGAATCGGTGTGATAGGCAAAACGTGGGAGCGGCATCTGCCCTGCAGTGGGCGCAGTCAGGCTGATGATGACGACGATGATGACCGTTTGTGCGTAATGACATGACGGCAGCAAGTTTTCAGCACGCGCACAAAGGCTTTACATCAGTGTGAGGGATTATTCGACACCAAGAAAACGCTTTTATAACCAAGTAAGTCCGAAAGATTTATTCCGAGTACTATAAACGTCCACCCGGCGCTATACGAATACTCAGCTTCACAGACAGCTCCGACCTTCCCCTTGCGAACTGTCGTGCAACTCAGCTGGCTGTAAAAGCTGACGGATTAGTAGTGGCAGAGCTACAAGCGTACTCTTGTTTACATTCCAAGCAGTTCCGGTCGAGCACTCACTTGTGGTTTTCCGAATATTCAGAAAAAGTCTTGCGAAAAATAAAGTGATACGAAGTCAATGGTTCTGGTTCACGTTAAGAGTTATAGTGGATACATGTGACATCGTAGCGTAAGTTTCCTTAAGAGCCAATGAACTGCCAGGATAATTAAGTTAAAATTAATTGAATGTGTTCATTCCTACCCAGCACTCGGGTGGGGGGAAATAGGGGCAAGGAAGGGGGTGTAGAGAGAGCGAGGCATAAAACATGGCTGATCCCTCTGTCATAGGAATCGGTATAACACGAAAGTGAAACGTGTCTTCACAGACGTAGTTGAGCGTTTGTTGTGCATTCTTTCGCCCCAAGCGCGAAGGAATGAATGCTACAGCATCAAATTGTAATGTTACGCGAAGAACGGCAAGCCGCTCGAAACTTACAATGCGCTGCTCAAGCAGAAAGGACGCGCGGAACGAACATACACAAGATGAGCGCGAACTGTCACAGTTGTACCTTATTTCTGTGTGAGCAGCGCGCTCCGTGAGCGAGGTGACTGACCTTCGTGCTCTCAACGGGAACTTGCAAGCAGAGCGCAAGACGTACAAACCACCGAGATCACGAGATAAGCGCCCGCACGAGCGACCACGCCCTGTCGAGGCGCGCGCTAATCCGCGTGGGGGACGACTTTTAAAGCGCGCTCTTCGAGCCCTTCGCGCCATCTCGCTAGTGATAACGAATACACGCTGTGCCACCGATCTCTGAGTACCGCCACCGGCAAATGGTGTACATAAATAGCTCGCCGTTAGCGCAGCAGAGAACATGCCGTCTGTGGCGGAGTCGTTACGCGCTGCGCGCTGGCGATCGAGAGGTCGTAAGTTCGACTCCCGGTGACGAACTTTTTCTTGTAGTTTGCCATGTGTTAGTCTTTATATTTTACAACATCATATCCGTGACGGAAATGCGTCAGTGGAGCCGTGGTGGACCCCGGCATAAAACACTTTCGTGTTAAAAAACAGGAGGGAAAAACGCAGATACATACACAGGATAAAAAACAGGACACACAGGAAGGGCGTTCTGGTTACAGTCGTTCAGAAAGGCTGGTCAATCGCAAGAAACGCAGTGGCGCTTCCATGGCCTTTTTCTGCGACGTTTCGTCCTGTTCATGGCTAGAATTCTTTCCTGTGACAAAGGTCGGTCATCCAACTTGTTGAGCGCGTTGCAAAGAGATATTCACTGTGCACTGTACAGGAGGCAGACGCAAAAACTACGTCCAATTGTTTCTGCGCTCCACAGTGGTCACAGGCTGCGGTGTCGGCCATCCCAATGCGGAAAGTACAAAAACTTCGTTAAGGAGCTAGAGTTTATTTTTTCATGAATACGAATTATATTACCATGCTTCCCAGACCTCTTGAGAAAACATGGCTCGTAGCTGCGGTAAATTTCGTTGAGAAAGTGGGTAAAACACTTGGCCCGCGCCTCCCACCTGTTACGTGTTTTCTGGCCATGCCTGTGTTATGCATTTACACTCATCATTGCCTTTCTAACGCATAAACTCACTGCAGCGATTTCATGCATTCTAATGTTTCAAAAACTGCTCATTCTACCAGGATTTACCTTGCCAGGAGACGGTTTTCTTGTGAGCAGCTGGGATCGTTGCGGCACCTGGCGGGGAAAATCCCAACCATGCGCTTCCTTTTACGTGGCCTCTGAGATCAGCCTCGGCAATGCGACGAAATGCAAACGCAATTCAAGGAATACACTAGGGTACACGAACGCCGACGTACAAGAACTAATACCAGACACCTAAGTCAACGATTATGGTCGCCGCCATATTTCTTATTTTCTTACGCGTTTGATATTGTAGACCTGAAAAGAAGCTGTCGTAAGTGTTGCGTAACAAACAGACACAAAGAGATGTTCCGACCCGCCGTGGTCGTCGCAAAGCGGTAACGGTGCTGCGCCACTGCGCACGCCTGGGTCTCTGGTTCGGTCACCTGTGTTGGCTGCCACTTTCCGATGGTTGTGAAAAGCAAGACTGCGCTCGTGTATATATAACCTGCCTTGAGTGCACCGTAATGAACCCCATGTGGTCAAAATTGTTTGAGAGCCGTTCACTGCAAGGTACCTCATAATCCAGTGTGGAGGTTCAGGATCTCAAGCGCCATAATTCGTTTATAAAAAAGTATTTCTTTTTTAACCTTCCGTACTATGAGAAAGTTGTCAGCGTATATGTGGATGCCAAATGTTGGAAATACACTGTGAACGAAAAGAGATGAACTCTGTAGGATCACCTGCCTGAAACAGGTCCTGGCTGACGTTTTCGCTAGAGAGCATATACCTTTGTCAAATGCCATATTGCTGCAGTTGACAGGTTAGCATCATCCTAGCCGCGTGACTACAATTAACCGCGTGAATCGTATCAGTCAAGGATCGCAAGGATACTGTTAGACGAACATGAGTCTACATCTCAACGCTTCTAAGGCCTCTTAATTTGAAGGACTGCGCCCGATGTAACCCCTCATTTATCCGTTGTGAGGAATTACAGCGACCGAGATGGCACTCGAAGTGGTTCTCAACGCGCAGGAGCTTGCCTTGGGCCTGCAGTCGAACGGAGATCTTGCCAAGCACTTTCTGCAAATCACCGCCTGGGACAAAGACAGCGGGAAACCGGACGAATATCTGGGTAAGGCCCAATGGCTTCAACTGCAGCGAGCGTTGATTGGCTGGTGGCAATTGCGATTTATGCTGGGCGGGGACCTATGGAAGACGTTGGTGAAAATCTCCCCTCCAGGGCGTTTCGTTGCAGCGTGCTTATGATTGAACTCAAACAAGCAGAAAAATAAATGGTTGCGCAGATAGCACAAGGCGCCAGACTTTCGAAATATTTTCGTGGACACTAAAACTTTCTGTTAGTGCTTGTACGTTGTGAAAATAACAGGTGTTCGCTCACTTGATTTATCGCTCTGGAAGTGTCTGTACATAAAAAAGCAACACCAACAAAAAATAAACATGACATATTTCATATTTATCAAACACCTGTGCGCTCTCTCAGGACCTAATGCCCACCTTAGCGATGTATAACAATGATTGATCGTTGCTTTGCCCTGTTTGTCTTGCTTTTGCTATACCGCTGTGAGTGCGCCCGTAATATTTTTTTGAGGCTGCGTAAAACACTTCCGGTGTTGCCGCGCGCAGCAGGGATCCTAGCAAATACAAGTAATCGCACGTACTAGCGAACGTACTAAATCAAATTTTCAAATGTGGCGTAGTAGAAAAACGAGGGCGATGACAGCAGTGCAGCAAATTACGTTGACTCGAGTGCATCATGAGCCTTCAGCTTGAATGTTTTTAGCCATCGATCATCTTTTCATGAGCTCTAATTATCTAGTTATCCGTGCAGTGGTAGCTATCTGGAGCTATCGCTCGCTCGCTCGCTCGCTCGCTCGCTCACTCACTCACTCACTCACTCACTCACTCACTCACTCACTCACTCACTCACTCACTCACTCACTCACTCACTCACTCACTCACTCACTCACTCACTCACTCACTCACTCACTCACTCACTCACTCACTCACTCACTCACTCACTCACTCACTCACTCACTCACTCACTCACTCACTCACTCACTCACTCACTCACTCACTCACTCACTCACTCACTCACTCACTCACTCACTCACTCACTCACTCACTCACTCACTCACTCACTCACTCACTCACTCACTCACTCACTCACTCACTCACTCACTCACTCACTCACTCACTCACTCACTCACTCACTCACTCACTCACTCACTCACTCACTCACTCACTCACTCACTCACTCACTCACTCACTCACTCACTCACTCACTCACTCACTCACTCACTCACTCACTCACTCACTCACTCACTCACTCACTCACTCACTCACTCACTCACTCACTCACTCACTCACTCACTCACTCACTCACTCACTCACTCACTCACTCACTCACTCACTCACTCACTCACTCACTCACTCACTCACTCACTCACTCACTCAGTCAGTCAGTCAGTCAGTCAGTCAGTCAGTCAGTCAGTCAGTCAGTCAGTCAGTCAGTCAGTCAGTCAGTCAGTCAGTCAGTCAGTCACTCCTGCCTTCTTCAGGTGGCATCGAGCTGGGCCTGCACTGCAAGCGGGACCAGTTGCAACACTGGGTGGACGTGGCGCGCTTTCCCGACCAGCGCTTCGAGCGCTGGCACCCATTGGTCGACGTGCCGCTGGTGCCTTGACGAGAGCAGCGGCCTCGCTCCTGCCTCTACGCCCTGCGACAACTCGCCTGCTCTTTCGCTCCCGGCCAGGCTTCTTCAACCAAGCGATGAGAGCCTCTTACATCGATCGAAACGCCTTCACGGCGAAGTCACCGTGACGTTATCTCGCTGTACACCGTTCCATGTCGCCGCGCTGAACTTGCGGGGAGTTATATTCTTCTCAAGAGGGCAAGAAGAGTAGAAACCGTGTCACACGCAACTCTATATGGTATTTCAATTCTATTGCTGTTGAACTTGCCAGTGCAGTTTGCCGCGCGCGATCAACACATCACAGGACTTCGTATTGTATATAGGTTGCGGCTCCAAATGATTTGCATCGACTTTTCATTCCTTATCCGAACGTTCGAAAGTGTCTTGCAGATTCGAGGAAACTGATTAACATATTTAGCGTCACTGTTCTTCGTACAACGATCCACCATCAGTTGTACTTCAAGTTCACTTGGGTCTAGGTCCTTTATGGAAGAAAAAAAAAATAAAAACAGAACATGAGACCGCAGTAGATGCTTCTGCAAACCTAATATAGCTCCTTTCTTGTTGTTGTCGTTGAACAGATGTTAAGATGGAACCTTAACTTTATTACTTCATACGGAAAGCTTAAGATTAACGGAAAAGAATACGAACGATGTGTGCGCCGATATGAGGGTTGTTTCGGCTTGCTGAGAGCTTTACCGAACTTAATGACCGTCTGTGCTCTTCTTCATAGTGAACGTTTGCGTACCTCCACGTTGCATGAGCTGTGCTTAACTTTCACCTTCTTCATGGACTCTCTGCCCACATCACCCATCAGACATCGTCGAGTAGCCGACGAAACGACAGCTTTTGCTTCATATACTATACCTTTCCTTATGTCTTTGTCCCCAGTTCTGAATGTATTCTATGTACGACTAGCCCCGAAAACAGCTCAATGGCGGCCACATTACGTCTCAAGGAGGCTTGGACTCTGCTTCGATGCTAGAGAAGCACAGCAAGCTCGGTGTGTCGCTGACCGCTGCCAGTGTTGCTACGCCGAACTGAACAGAAGGAATGAAGAAAGGGAATTCTGAGGGCTCGTTTTTTTTTTACACAACCTTAAGGAAAACCAGCAGAAATGAAGCCAAAGAAGGTATACGAGACGTTAATTATACTGTTCTAAGTGTATTGTAATAATTGCGATGTGGATGTGAAGAAAGTAAATGGGGACGAAAAGACAACTTGCCGCTGGCAGGAACCGAACCTGCAACCTTCGGATAGGATAGAAGGAGGTACATGATCACGTGGTGACACCACGTATCGGGTGTCGTTGGGCATGATGCGAGGAAGACCAATAGTGCGCTGAATGTTAACGGCATGAAAGTTACCGTAAGCCATAGAGTTTCCTAAGCTTGGCTTGGAAGGAAATATGGTGGTTGTGGTGTCTGATATGAATGCCTTCAGATGCCCCTCCTGTCATTGTGGGAGTGATTTGAAGTCGATAGTTTCGGCTCTCGTTGGCTCAGGGAGCTACGCTGCTGCGGCTGCATGTATGCCTGTCTTGTGAACGAAGCCAGGCTTCGGGAATTATACGGGCTCCGAGAAACCTTGTCAAACTACTGCGTACATTGAGCATCTGTTTGTTAAGGGAGTGAAAATAAAAGCGCTGGCGGAGGGAGGGAGGGGGGCATTTGTATTGAACAACGTTTCATCGGCAGCTGTCGATAAATATTTTATATGGCGTCGATAAACTTGTAATATATGCCGTCGTTTATCACTATCGAAATGTACTGGAGAATACGAATGAAAAAAAAATGTGCTAATTGGTAACTTCATGTACATTTCATTTCCTTGGAGCAGTGTCAAAAAAGTCACACTTTACAGCTCTTTACTGCTGGTGTTGCTGTGCATATGCGAACGCAACAATCTGCAGAGCCTCTAAACGTTTAGTGAATCAGCCTGCCCAGATTTAAAAGATGTGGCTCTAGCCTACGAGGAGTTTCTTTCGTCTATTTCACATGCTGTACTCCGCTTCCGAAACGCACAATATCATACTTTACGAAACGTACTTCTAGGAATTTTGCAAACGCTGAGGTATTTGAGGTTTATTATATCCGCAAATGCGATCGCCTGCTCTCTTAGTAATGCTCACTATTTATGGCAACACCGCCACAACCATACGAGAAAGTTACTTGAAAGAGTGTGTAAAATTTGTGAGAAAATTTTCGCGACTTTGAGAAGAACCGACTCCCCGAGTGTTATTTACGAGCACGGCAAAGTCGAGCTATGTTTGCATCTTGAGCCAGTCAAACAGGGCGTGGAGAACCGCTCTGTGGGTAAATCACAGGAGCCGAGAGAATGAATTATCTCGGCCTTAATTTCGTTCATGTACTAAGTCAACTTGCGTACTTGCGTTGCCATATCCCTGACATTATCTTGAACTGCTCGCTTTAAAGAACCGCGGCGGCTGCATTTTCGATGGAGGCGAAAATGTTTGAGGCCCGTGTACCTAGATTTAGGTGCACGTTAAAGAACCCCAGGTGGTCGAAATTTCCGGAGCCCTCCACTACGGCGTCTCTCATAATCATATCGTGGTTTTGGGACGTTAAACCCCAGATATTATTATTATTATTATTATTATCGCTTTAAAGAACACGACAGGACCCAGCACTAACAAATGTCAAACATTTCCTGGATGGCGATGAACGATATAAGAACATGTGATGCAGTGCAGACCTATGGCGCACTGCGCCATATACAGGGTTTCTTTCTAGCACTAGTGTCTGGTTTTACAAGGTTTTTTTAGCGCCCGTATCGTCCAATTCTTCGTCCCTCTATCGTCTGTGCCACTCCACACATTCAACCAAATATGTTAACGCGCCAACTCGCCCAACGTGTCGTGTTAATCCGAGGTTAGCTTGTTGCGAGTGCGCTTCACCTGACTATAGAATTGAATTTCTTCGGCTAACCGAAAATATATGCAGGTCAGTCCCGTGTATCACGATATGACGTCTGGCGAAGTAAAGACATAAGGCGAAAAGGAATACACATCTGCCTGAGAAGAATATTTATAGACAATTTAATTGTGTCCGGTGCCCGCGAGGATCTGAAGTGGCGACAATGAAATCGCCGTACGGGTTTGACTTTCCGGGTTGAATACGGGTCGCTCGTTCACCAGGTGCACGGTCACAAAACATTATACTATTTCGGCCCTGAACGCCAGGGAAGGTCCACATATTAGAATTTCTTTTCAGTGAATGACATGTTTTAGTTCAGATGATCTACTTGACTTGCAGTATAGGGCAGTAATTAGTTTGTTGAGACGACACAGCTGTACACAATACCTGAAATAATCATGTTGGTAGCGTAGCTATTGAGTAGAAGTCCGGTAAAGAAACCTATTTTACAAAAACAATATAAAAGGCGAAACTTAACGTCTGCGGAACACATACGCTTTGATAAAGGTCTGTGGTTGGATTTAGTAAACTACAGTGGAAACTATAGTAAACTATAAAGGAAAGCATAAAGGTGCTTCTAAGTTCTGCACATCGACGCGTTTCTGTCCCATGTCCGCAGCTTTTCAAGAACAAATCATTTTTGGACGTGTCCGAACTTTTGAATGTTCCAGTCCGCCCTATCCACTCGCCGGCGTTAGCCTCTTCAGCCTTTTGCATCAATCAAAGGCCTGTTAGAGATAACGAGCCCCAACAATTACCGCGTTTCATATTCGCTTTGTGGTCAGTCACTCTGCAACTTATATGGCTGACTCGCTGTTATCGGTTGTGATGAGCCGTTGCGTCTTGCTATAACCTGCCTGCCAGTGGTCGCCGGCGGATAAACTTGTGATTTAATGAGTGTAATCAGTGTCAAATTTAAAGCTAGGTTTTCCAGAAAGAAACGTGACACTGATGTGTGCGTGAGGTTAACTTCCGTATTGTCTAGAACGTTTTCTCCACTCCACTAGGGAAGTGGACCGATGTCCGTGTAATTTGAGAAAGCTTGATTGACGCGCGGCAATGCGTTGACGGCAGCGCACATTCTGCGCCTGTCGATAGGTTTCTCGTGACGCCACGCGCATAGCTTCTCAACGTGCTGGTGCTACAACGTAGCCCATTTGCCGCTGCAGGGCATTGCCGTCAGTGCCAGGATAACACCCGAAGCCCAGCGCGGTGTATTGGTAACACTAACATGACGTCACGGACGCAGCTTCCCACCGTGTTGGTGCCGCTGTGGTTTATTGGTTTTGATGACGTCAGTGCAATCCGTCTATAGACCCGATTATTTTGCATTCGCGTTTACAGCAAGTATAATTACATACAATCCTGAGCTCAGTTATCACCTGCTGGCTGGGGCATCGGGCTTGATTATACGTCACAGTCCATGGCGAGCGAACACTAGCGGTAAACGTGCGATAAGGACAAGCCGGACGCTATCGTAGGACTTCGATCCATCTGATTCGCAGCCCTCGACCAAAGACGGCTGCCCCCTACTTTGGTTCTTAACAACTTTATTGATGGTCCTGCAGAGCTTTCGCCGACCGGGCTTCGAAATTTCCAGCAGCGTAGCCAGAAATTTTTTCCGGGGGAGGGGGGAGGGGGTTCAACCATACTTTATGTATGTTCGTGCGTGCGTTTGTACGTGTGCGTGTATATATAAGCATGCAAAACTGAAAAATTTCGGGAGGAGAGGGGTTTGAACCCCCACCTTCCTGGCTACGCCCCTGAAATTTTCGGTCTATAAGCCACAATATGCTGCTGTACAAGTAAAGATGCTATGTGGGCTAGTTGGTGCGAGTACATGGCTTGTTCGCGTTGCCAGAAACTGGACGAATTGACACAGAAAATTGTCACCCTATGTGTGTCTTTTTCTGTGTCAATTCGTCCAATTCCTGGCAGCGCGTACAAGCCATGTATGCTGCTCTACCACACCCGTTCAGAGCACACTCGAACCCGGTCACTAGCTGCATGAACATTTCATGACAGCTACCGCTGGGCTAGCAATTTGATGGCGTCTCAGATAATGACAATATCGTGGCCAGCGACCAATAAGGACAAGAGTGCGAACAAAACAGTCTCAGCGTTGTCGTTGTTGCTCTTTCGTCCTTACACCCACATAGTGGCGCCCACTCAAAGAAAGAAAAGAAAGAAAAGGATTCCCCCTAGAAGCGTTGCTGTAAAGTCTAGTCTATGCGGTGAGAAGCTTTATTCTAAACTTTAGCTTCGTAGCCGTGTATCTCAATTCAACAGGGTATACTTGACGGGCTTTTGCTATCCGCGCAAGTGAGGAAACAAAAGAAAACGTGAAGTGCTGCGACGTTGTTCCTCTTGTGTGTTTCGCAGCTTCATTTCGTATAGCCTTACGTGTATCATGTAACATACATAGTTAAGAACGACAGAGATCGCACTTGCTGATCTTCTCTCTCACAAAGTCGGACAATAAAGAAACGTTACTACTCCTTCCGAGACGTTCCGGATAACGTTTATTGATTGCTCGAGTTTTGAGTAAAATCCGGTGTCACGCGGTCACTTTCGTTTGCAATCGGGCCCAATCCGGATTAAACTTCTCGATATCGATTGGGTAATTTGCGCAGTGGAGGCAGTCAAGGCCGAGAAATGCGATCACTGTGTGACACTGGTATAATGCATTTAATGGAATTACGTGAGATTGAAAAGGAATCGATGCTCTCTGCACAAGATTGATGTCTAAACCGTAGGAAATATATCACGGTATTTGAACGCTTGTGAAGTCATTTTAATGGGGACGGAAGAGCTTTTCGGCATTGTCAATTCGTCGTCGTTTGGGCAATGGAATGTAAACTGTAACAGCAATGGTAACGACAATGAGACGATCGCGGAGGCGGGGTCACTTGCTAAAGAGAAAGTCCTGTGAAAACGTTTGCTCCTGTGTGATGACGCAGGTAACATATTTTTCTGAAGATGGTGGAAGAGCTGCCACAAGTTCGGCAGGCTTCTATGTGTGCTACTAGCGCTTGAGGAGGGATGGCCACGTTATTCCCGAATCCCTGTAGTTAAGATCTCTACCTCGTACCTCACATCCCTTGAAGTAGCCTCCTTACTACTTCGGTAATCAATGCCCAGACAAATCATTTTAAGCCTGCATGAGCGCAAGAATGTAATGTATGGATCAGCCAGTATATCGTACATCGAGAGGTTTGGCTTTAAAGGACCCCTAAACAACCACTGAAAACACAAAGGACCAGCGCGTTATTCTCTCGTGGCGTTTTCCGTGTTCTTCTTCTCTTTCATTCTTTTACATCCCCTTACCCCTTTCCACGTGCAGGGTAGCAAACCGGAGACTGCTTCTGGTTAACCTCCCTGTCTTTCCTTTCTCCCTCTTCTCTCTCTTCCGTGTTTGGGATAGAATTCGTGACGTCAGCGGTCTGTTCACGCGACGTCACGAGGAAATAAGCTCTCGATTGGTCCATGTGCGAGGGATATCAGTTGTGAATTGTCTACTACCTTGTTTACCACGCCCGTTCAGTCTTGTCTCGCATGAATATCGTGCGCGATCAACTGATTTCACCTCGTTTTGGGCGTTTTGGACTGCGCAAGCGGAGATTACAGCGTGTAGCCGAAAAGCGCGAAATCCTCATTGGCTCAACGCTTAGTGCTGACGTGGTCTGCGTATTTTATGTACTAAGTGGCGAGAATGAGGTAGCGCCTGTAGGAAGGGTAGTGAAGGCAAGAAAGAAACCACTCTCTCGTCTCTGAACTCGGAGTGATTGAGGGGTCCTTTAAAGCGAGGGAATCGACGCATCGCAAATTCTGGAAAATACAAGAACATTATTTTTGCATAGTCATGCCGGATGCGGCATTTCGATGACGAAAAACTCTACGCAGTGAAACACACGAGTAATCTTACCGCGTCTTAAGAGACAGTGCATGGAGTAAGCGACCAAGCAATCAGGAATGTGGTTTAGCTGCGTCCTTACAGACCAGATGCTTTTACTATATTGCACGCGCGTTTAGAACGAGCATAGGCTACATACTTTTTACCCCAGCTATCGCTTGTTGGTGTGGCTAGCACATGGACTGCGGATTTGGTTACGTCACGAATGATGACGCGCAAACACTGGCGGCGAGCCTGCGATAAGGACAGAGGCCGTATTCCATGACGATCACTATCGGCGATTCTCGCACTTTCGCGAGGTTTCGCAAGACTGGCGCCTAATGCGTTCGACCAAAGTTTCCTACATTATTTCCTAGAAGGAACTGCGGCGCTGCGATCGTTCAGCGATCATGGGAATTATGGGTAGGACATGGATTTGCCTAGTCATCGAGCTTGCGGCTTCGCACGCACTTGTGGCTTCGTTTATTGTTGTGTTCTGACTTCTGTTTCGGATAAAAGAACGGTTCACTGTGAACTTCGTGCGCTGATTTGAATTAGCCTAAAAGGGTCAAAGTGGTCAGTGGAACTGGTGAACTTAAGAACGAAGTTTAGGCAAATCAATGTACTGCTCAATATCCCCATGCTGGATGAAGCGTCACGCCCAGCAGCTCCCATAGACACTAGCAGGAGCGTAGCCAAGGGGGAGGGGTTGGAGGGTTCACCCCCCCTCCCCCGCGGAAAATTTTCATTGGGTCGGACCCCCCCCCCCCCCACACACACACAAAAATTTCTGGCTACGCCCCTGGACACTAGCGCCAGATTTCCATCTAGTGTACTATCATGAAAATCTGTGCGTTCGACCGTCTAAGGGCCACACCGGTTTCTCACTGTGCAAACCATGCTATTTGACTGCGGGCCACAAAAATTTGTTTCCCTCAGACCTCAAGACCCCTGGTGCCTCTCTTGTGAAACCTCAAGGCAGTGATTGTGTAGCCGCAAGTGATCGTTTCAGAATATGGCCCCAGACCGGAAGCTATCACCGTCGTTAGGTCCATCAGAACAGCAGCCCCCCGTTTAACGATGGCTGCCCCACTACAGACTATAGGAATTTCGGTTCACACTCAGCCATGGAAAATTTTCTCAGGCCCAAGCATGGATGCTGCAGTAGATGTAGAAATTTTCTACTCCTCGCCAACTACACACTACTCTTAGTTCTGCGTGCTAGGCGAGCAAAAGTAAAAGATGGACAATCTCACGTTTATACTGGTGAAAGGCGTTTATATCTTGTCACGCGAAGTCCCCGTTTGTTCGAGTATATACAAAGTCTATACGAAACTAGCTTATTTACACAACTTATAAGCTCTCAAATGTGAAATTCTCTGACGCTGGACGGGCGCACGAAGCTCGAAAAAGTGTCTCTTGCGACGCGAATGGCAGAGTGTGTGAAATGCTGAAATGTTTGTTGTGTGCGCGGAAGCGACGGTGTCGTAAAACTTGCCTTCCTTCGAAGGCCGTAAAGCCTGTATGCGAATGAACCACGTGAATCTGTTCTCTTCTTTCCTCCTCCCGTGTAATGTAAGCTGTCTATGCACGCAAACTGCAAAGTGTGCCAAAGACTGCATTGCCGTATCAACTCACGACTACTACCACGATTGTGTATACTGCCACGTCTCAAAGCATTGTAACGTTATACGGAATAAACGCTGTTCTATACAGTCCCTCTATGCCCACTGATGCAAACGAAATGTGATTTTTTTTTCTGCTTTCATAGAGGACTTGTATAATGCCGACAGCAATGCGCTGTATTATGTGGTACTTTTTTTTTCACCGTCAGTGGGAAGGATGAGCGCAACCACACTCTGACGTAGCCATTTTGGTGTTCTTACCACGAGTGTGTGCTTGTTGTGATGGTTCTCTAGCGTTCATTGAGTGAAAATTCCACATGCGGACCGACAGCTCCGTAACCACTGTGCAGGGTTTGTGCCTGTATGCGCAGCTTCGGCCTTAAAGCGTATGCGTAAATGTGCCAAATTCAGTACGGCGATCAATGCATCGGCTTCACCTGTGCACTCTGTTGCTTCGTGGTCTTCTGCAGCCAATAGTACGCTTTATTAAGGCGAAATAATTAGGTGCCTCACCATACACGAAAATTGACCGTAGGCGGCGTCGGCATGAACACGAGTGAGGCAAGAAATCATCATCACGCGATGAAATCACCATATGACGCCATCATGACGTCACAGATTTGCGAAGTTTGTGTCGTCATCATGACGTCGCATAACGTGACTTCACATGATGGCGTCACCACATGACATCGTTGCTTGGTTAAAGGTGGACCGATCCAAGAGGAAGTTGAAAACCAGGTGAGTTGCAGAAAGGTTACAATGCCTACGATCTATAGAGGCAGTGCAAATGCCACGTTAGGTGTAGAAAGCTTTCGCAGTCAGAAGGAAGGGGGGGGGGGTGCGTAAGGGTAGGATCAGTACATCGACTGAGAAGAAAAACAAGACTTTCGCCTCCTGGTCGTATTAGGTGAATGCATAAGCGACTCTGTCAGTTTTTCTTATTGTGATAGCAGGTGCCGCAGCTTTGAGCTACGAGCAACACGGTACACTTAATGCGAGTGTCCAGCATCTTTCACAATACTGAACCAACAATAGGACGTCGCCATTATGAGCTGCGTCGCTCATGGTCGCAGCCCATGATCAGTCGACGCATTTATGTCTATAGTGTAAGACCGAAACTGTGTACAAACCAAAACCACGTGGGCGATAGCAGTCGCTTTCCTTGAGCAGCTATGAAGACAATACAAGGGGAACTGACGGCTGAGAAAATCTGGCCCGAATAGCGATCGAACAATCTAGCGTTTCTAGCATTTGTAAGACCACTTCGACCATTCTAGATCATGCAAGATTGGTGTATAAATATAACAGCCTGGTCGCGGAATCGAATCCCGGCCGCGGCGGGCCCATTTTTGGGTGGAGGTGAAAATGTTCCATGCCTGTGTGCTTAGATTTAGGCTCACGTTAAACACCCCCTTGCAGGTGATCGAAATTTCCAGAGCCCTCCACTACGGCGTCCCTCACAACCATATTATGGTTTTGGGACGTAAAACCCCAACAATTATTATAGTGCCACGGCCGCTGGATGGAAATGCTTTTCCAAAACGCAGTCCGGCTGGCCAATGACGCTGCCAAGACTAAAGATCTTGCCCCCGCCTGAGTTAAGGGGGGCTTCGACTGGGCTATACTCTCCCGAACACTGTCTTCCTTGATCGCAGCAAGAAGACAAAATAAACTTTCCTCTCTCTCTTTCTCCTAGCAGAAGTTTTCTTTTCTCTTCTTTAAGTCAGTAGGTCTGTCAAATAAGGTGCATCACTAATGTGCACTTATATGATAAGTAGGAACGACTGAAGTGGAATGTATCGAAAGGTCCATTTCCTTAATAAAGCCAACAGATAATGAAGCCAAGGAAAGCATAAGGGATATATTTCTATTCTTTTTACAGCACAGCTCTTACGGTCGATGTCTGCCGTGTGTCGTAGATAGAAAGTTATCATCATCATGAAACGGCACGCCCTCACCTCATCCTCTTCTTCATCTTCTTCCGCTTCTGCTTCGCTCCCGCGAACACTTGCGCCGATTTGCCCGGCGTAACACCGTGCATATGTTTAACATAAATATGTTGAACAAGTTAAACGTTTCGTCTCTAATATAAAAATGTACTCGTGGCGTGAAGCAAGTAAAACATTTGAAGACGTGTAAATAGATTCAGGTGTGCAGTAATGGGATGCGCGCCCATGCCGCCTAAGAATAAGTACAAGCTGAGCCCACAGAACCGCGTTGCTCGTCATTAACCTATGAAAGAGAGTCGTGCAAGCTGGTTTCCTTTTGAACCGTAACTACTTTTTCTGTGCTAATGTGAATACCGCGCATATTAAAAACTAATGATTAGTCGTTCCTACCTAAGAGAGCTTTGACTAAGCAATGATGCCGAATATCTGATGAAATTTGACAGGATGTACAAGTTTTCGATTTGACACCATCGACACAAACGCGTGTCTGCATGGGAACAAACACGCGAAAGGTGCTTGACCTCAAGGAAATAAGCGAATGTGATTGAACGGAACGCCTTTGCAATATTTTTTCTGAGTGGGACAGTGAGTGCTGTCGGTGGAGCTTGTATTCATTCTTCGCGGTTGTAACCAACAACTAAGTGTTCTGTGCTGAACATGCAGCGCACAAGAAGGAGGCTACGCTGTAAAGGCAGCTGACAAGGAAGCATACGACGTGTTTCATACGTTTTTAAAACAAATGAAATCATTGTGATAAAGAATATAAAAAAATATCCGGCCCGACGAAAACATATCACCGAGTTTCTCACGTCAATATGTATTGTTCACTTAGAAGGCGGATATGGCCCCCAAAAACTATCCAATGTCCGCGTCGGCTTGGGTCATTGACATCGGAACACTTTTCGGTAATCCGAGCTTCTGGCTAAACTTCTGGTCGTGTCGCCTGGGCTTACGAGAAGAATCTGTATTGCTGGCGAGACTCTTTCGACTCTTCCGGTCCTTGCTGCTTCCAGTAGATGCCGCATTGCTGGCGAAGCTCTGTCGACACTGCGGGAGATCGTTGCTACCGGATTTGGTCTTATGATCTGTCGGCTGCTCGAGAGTACGTCTCATGTGTTTCATGGTGGTCCATCTGGAACACGCACCGATCTTGGCCTCTTTAGCCTGCTCGACCATGGTGGCTCGTGGAAGAACCCGTATCACCAGTAGAGACACGAATAGGAGCAACGCGGCGACGGCGAACGCCACGTCTTCACGACCGTCCAGCTGCAGGACAAAGGTCACGGACGCGAACACGGCACCGACGCGTCCGCTAGCGAACACCCAGCACAACGCGCCACTCCTGACGGCCGACGGAAAGAGCTCCATGACGAACACTAGGATGTGAATGAGCATGGCCAGTGACACGCCTCTGGACAGCACGCTGAGAATGTTCCTGACCATGGCCACTCCAGCGCCGGCGGCTGCACTCAGCAAGCAATCGACGACGGCAATCATCACAAAGCAGGTGTTCATCACCGTCACCAGGGCGATGTCTGTAAGCAAGACGTGCATCGCCCCGCACGCCAACAGCGTGGCTGCGACTACGCCATACGGTATCCAAGCCTCGGGGATTGGCGCCGTCGCGAACACGGCAACGTAGTACGAGAACGTCATCGAGAAATAGGCGAAAAACATGGCGAGTGCTCGCCGTCGCAGGGAGTTTGAGTCCAAAATCTCTTTGTCGCTCGCTGTCGGGGAACACGTCCTCGACTTGACCTGTTCTCTGAGCTTGTCCATCAGAGCGGCCGTGCATTGAAAAGGGAAGCCGTTATCTTCGGCAGCCTGCATCATCACGGTCTCGGCCTCTCGTAATCTTCCTTTCGCCACGAGCCAACGAGGCGATTCAGGTGCGGTGAATGACACAGGGAGAAGCAAGGCCGTAGGCGCTAGAAAGACGAGCTGTTTGAGCGACCAGAACATGGGCACGCCTCTGATTAAGATTTCCCAGAATTCGGCCAGCAAGACGCCCACCAAATGCCAGAGGATGACTTGCTGCGGTCTGTGAACGTGGGTCGTCACTTCGAATGGTATCACGACGCTGAAGACTTCGTTCACGGCGGTAATTCCTCCGGCAAGGAAGCGGGCCAGAGCGTATAGATAGTAAGTGGTCGCCAGAAAAGTGCAGACAGTAGTTGTCAACAGTGCTGCAGCGGACGCCACGAGACAGCTCCTCCGACTTAGTGAGTCTGCGTACATTCCAGATGTGACGAGAAATAGAACGGCGCCAGCATACTGCAGTGCTACGACGGCGATCCTTATCAGGCGTCGATGGCACACCAAGTCCCAAGTGCTCACCACCGTAGAATCTGCCACCGTGACGTCGTACTCCCATTCCTTGCAGGATATCTCTCGTGTGTCGTTGGCGGCTTCTGGGGTAGCGTTCAGGCATTCGTTAAACCACCAGTCCGGCTGTGCTTGCATGGCGCTGTCCATCCGTTGCCGGTTTGGAAGATTGAGGTGAACCGGTGGCATGCAACGCTCGTAGACGCGGCATTGGCTAAGTCTTCCGTCGGCTTCTAGCGGTATGGCGATATTCTTCCATTCGGCTGCAGAGATGTTGAAGCCCCTGGGCCGCTTGCACCAGTGGTCCACGTCACTGAAGACGAGGGTTACGATGGAAGTTTGGCAGATGAGCGAAAAAGCTGCGAGGATAAGAAGAACGAACAGGCGCTTCTGGAAGACACCGTAGCCGAAGCCTTCCTGGCAGTCGAAGGACTCACTCGTCCGCAGATCACAGCGAGCGAGGCGTTGCGGAGAGAACAGCTCCATTTACTGGCCCTAGGGTCGTTGAGCGCAGGGTGCGTGGCCTGGAACTATCGTTAGAGAAGAACGCAGAGTAGGACTTAGTCCTAACGAAGCAATTCAGGGCTACTTGTTTGCTTGGATCCTCGAGCTGTGGTTGAACCCACTATTGGGAATGGACCATGAATCACGCAGCAGTATAAGGTGCAAAAAACATTGTTGATCCCCCCGTCATAGGAATTGGTATAACACGAAAGTAATAATAATATGGGGGGTTTGACGTCCCAAAACCACGATATCATTATGAGAGACGCCGCGATGGAGGGCTCCGGTAATTTCGACCACCTGGGGTTCTTTAACGTGCACCTAAATCTAAGTACACGGGCTTCAAACATTTTCGCCTCCATCGAAAATGCAGCCGCCGTGGCAGGGATTCGATGCCGCGACGTTCGGGTCAGCAGTCGAGCGCCATAACCACTAGACCACCGTGGCGGGGCATAAGACGAAGGTAAAACGCGTCCTTACAAAAGTATTTGAATCTTTACTGTACACTGATATAAGAGAGTTTGCTTAATGTCTATTCGTGTTTGGCAGCTATAGCACCGTTTACTGTGGATGCACCGAAGTTGACGCTTGGTGGCACATCTCCATCACGACGAGTAACGTCCATGATCAACGATTAAACAAACTGATTAAACAGTGGTAGGTATAGTAGTTAACGGTGAGAGCGTAATCAGGGAAAGCGGTGCGACAGCCAGTAGAGCATCGGCTAAGGTCGTCATTCAGCGGCATGTTAAAAAGAGTAAACAGACACCGCGGCCGGACTAGGGATAAGGAAGGCGCGTCGTGTCTCCCTTTTAGCCGAGCCGCGATTTTTCTCGGGGCGATCGTAAGCGGGGAACGCGGTGTACAGCGGCAGGCGCGCGCCGCAGAGCTATTTTTATTATGGATGAATGCTATGAATGATGACTAGGCTTGGCTAAGGTCGCCACCTCGCGGTGTGTTAAGGCATTCACAAAATTGCACTTCTCCTATCGAAAACGCGCCGAATGGGACGGACACGTAGCAGCGACGCGTTGCAGGAACTAAGAGCGAAGGCCACGGTCACGATGAATTGCTTCACTTTACCGCTCCTAGACGGCGACACCACCCCGCCGACCAAGAGCACAGTGAAACGAAAGTGTGAGATATAAAAGGCGCGTTTGTAAAGCTTCCTGAGCGCGTGTCGGTGGCGCAGTGGATAGGATGCCTGGCATCTGTAGTCGCAGACCGAGAGGCCATGGGTTCAATTCCCGTTGATGGAACTGTTTTCTTGAAGTTTTTCTTTGCCATATGATCGTGTGCATTTTTTGACGTCATTTCCGTGGCGGAAGTAGGTCACATAACTCTTGGTGGACCCCGGCATAAAACACTTTGGTGGTCAGAAAAGGAAAATGGGTATTTCATAAACCCAGGAAGATGATATGGGTTCAACACACCGGGATGCCGTTTGTGAGGTCCGTATGTTTATTCAAGTAATTAAACGCATACCATTTTAATCTCTACGCTAACAAATATTCGTAAAGAAATCTTTAAAAATGTGGTAAAACCTGACATATCTATTCGAAATTGTTCTGGTCACACTAATACAGCTGTATGGTCTGCTTGAGTCATCGCAGAATAATTGCAGTATTTTTTATATATTATCTAATATTTCCTTTTGATTTTTTTTCCTCAATAAGCCTCCTTCTGGTGGTCATCGAAATGTTAAGATACGAAGTCTTGACCAAGCCCCCAGAGTCTGGTTTTGGGACGTTAAACCCCACATATTAAAAAGGAAAATTAATCCCACAGAGTGGGTATGTGCCATACGGTGGAGGAGACAGACAGACAGACAGACAGACAGACAGACAGACAGACAGACAGACAGACAGACAGACAGACAGACAGACAGACAGACAGACAGACAGACAAAGAAACATGGCTCATAAGCATGTAGGAGGGGATTGACCACACGCTGGATTTCACGAAGGCGCACACAAAGAGGACAAATTCAATGAGAGCAGCATGCTGTGCTAGTTGGTAATTGAGCAACAAAACAGACAAGGAACACAGAGACCAAGACAAACCTAGGGTGGGTGTTTCTTCTCTGTTGTCCGGGTCTCTTTTGTTGCGCAATCGCCTGAAGCGAGAAATTCAAACAATGAACCGCGCAGCCAGCTAGTCATTGTAATGTCAGACCAAGACGATACAGTGTATAAAAAGTTCTGATCGAAACGTTCTGTTACAGTTGTAACGTTTAAAGATGGACGTGTATACTACGTTCGGTAGCCGATTTAGACATTCTCAATCAGGGATTCGATAAAAATGTACAGTCGAAGCCCACAATAACGAAATCGGCGGAGAAAGCGAAAAAAAAAAAAACTTCTGCGGAAATTTTGTTGGCGCGAGGGTGAGACAGAAAAGACATGAAACTAGCGGGAAAAAAAAATGTATTGCCAAAAGTCAGTCCGCTCACACTGCGTAGCCTTTCCTTGTAGCAGTTTCACAGCTCTCGACTCTCTCTGCAAAAAAGTGGTCCATTGCCACGTCGTCGTCGTGCTCGCTGAAGATCGAGTGAATTGTGTATAAGGCCTGACCACACGTACGCGTTGCACTGCGTCAGCGCGTGGCGTTTAAAAACGGCGCCGCGCCCTCTCCCAATGGAGGGAGAGCTCGCGACAGCCGAGTCTGCACGCCACGCGCTGACGCGCGCTGCAATGCATACGTGTGGTCAGGCCTTAAAGGAGCACTGACATCAAATTTGCGCATGTCAAGATTTTTGCTTCAACGAGTAGTTATCTACCCCCTAGTAGCGATTCGCGACCGAAAATTCAACTGGGGGACGAATAGCTACTCGTATCTGTTTTATTGATTTATATCACCGGTATCTAGCACGATTCAAAACGGCCTGCAAGCCCACCTTTTTTTAGCGCTGGCAGCGCTCCCTCGCGGTCAACTCCAGACCGCGCCCCAGTTTACCACTTGTCCACAGAAAGGAGTGACGTGAGGATCAGCTGCTCAGCTATTTCGTCTGCTAGGCGCGCACGTTCAGTCATGCGTTGTCACCAGCGTCGAAATTATTCAAAATTATTTCGTTTCCACGAAAATTTCGCTGCCTCGGGATTTCGTTATCGCGGGTTTTGACTGCAGAGTACAAAAATTAAACAAAACTGTAAAATACATTGCATACCGGCTCCACACTGTTACTTATCCAATGTGCGTGACGCTAACTAACAAATGTTAATCTTTCTTCAGCCACAGTCACCATGAACGCCTTTTAAAAAGCGAAAAATGTTTGACTAAATCTATGCAGAGCTCTTGCGGGTCAGTTAGAGCTGTCTTGTAGGCATTTTTGTAGTGTCCTTGGATCGTCGATGTGCCGGTTTTAAACGTGAAAAGACAGAGCAACCAAAAGCGAGCGAGGGCCGTCGAAGAGGCCACCTTTGTTAGGATAGAAGAGACGGCTTGAGGGCGGGCATGATATGGTGCTGCCATTGACGGTGCCTTCGGATGGAAATGAGAGCGATAAGACGGAGCGAACAGGGAGAAAAGGAAAATGTGGTTAAAAGGAAAGTACTCAAACAGGAATCAACAGGGAGTCTCCGAGTGCGGAGGAGTAATACAAGCATGTCGACTCCCAAATCTCGCAGTGCCTTCGACGCGACTGAACAAACGCTGTGGCGTAACTCGCAGCCTATGTTATGACGGTGTTATCATTTTACGCTCAACTCCTCCCTGGCGCATCTCTCGCACCACGCTGGATCCACTCATTCCCAGATAACATGTCCCGTTCACCACACTTCCGCGACTTGCGTGGCTGACTGCTGTCAATGGCACTTCGGCCACCGAGAATACTTCACGGCGTACAGTGAAAGAAGGCGTTGAGAGAAGAAAGATAGCTCACGACCTCAATGGAAGGCCGGAGATGACAACTCGGCTCATGGTAATGTATGCTCCTCGAGACGTTAGGTCAGGATTTTTGGGTTGTAGGCAATAATCACACAAGCAGCACGTATGCCCACAGACAAGACTCTGACAGGATCCTTAACAAAATTTGGTGAGTAGCTGTCAGAGAAGTCCGAGACTGAAGCCGCCTGGTCATTAGCGATCCCTGAGTAACAATGAAGCTTTGTATCCCTCTCTCACCGTCTAAAGATTTACATCTTCCTTTTTTTACGTCTTCCTTCGATTGGCCCATAAGCGAGAGATATCAGTTGTGAATTGTCTCTTACCCTGTTTTCCATGCAGTCTGCAAGCGTGTACTGCCTTGTCTCGGATGACTATCGCGCGCGATCAACTGATTTCACTTCGTTTTGTACTTTTTCGACTGTACAAGTAGAGATGACAGCGTGTAGCCGAAAAGCACGAAATTCTGATAGGCTCAACGCTTAGTGCTGACATTACCACCCTGTTTTATGAAGAAATAAGTGGCGAGGAGGGGATAGCGCCTGTAGGAAGGGTAGTGAGAATAGAACCACTCCCTCGTCCTTGAACTCGGAGTGGTTTATACGGGACCTTTAAAGCGAGAGAATAACGCATCGCAGCTGCTGGAACAGACAAGAACCCTATTTTTGCCTTGTCACGTTGGATGAGGCATTTCGACGACGAAAACTTCCTGCGCAGTGAGACATACGAATAGGCGCGAAGTTTTACCACGTGTTAAGATACAATGCATGGAATAAGAGACCAAACAACGAGCAACGTGGATTAGCGCGTCCTTACAGACCAGATTCTTTTACTATTACACGCGCGCTCAGAGCGAGCATAGGCTACGTACCCTTGACACCAGCTATCGCTTGTTGGTGTGGCCACAACGGGCGGATTTGGTTACGTCACATGATTACGCCACAGCCTGCGATAAGGACGAAGGGCCTATTCCGAGACGATCACTTTCGGCGATGCTGTCACTTTGGCGAGATTTCGCGATACTAGCGCCGGAACGCGTCCAACCGTCTGTGGGTCACAGCGGCTTGTCACTGTGCCAACCATGCTGTATACTATTTCACTGATGGGTTTCTATTCCTCCATATTGGCCTGTTGACCTCGCTATCTTGTATATTTAACAACTTAACGAACCGAGCTACGGTGGACGCATACGCGTGAAAACGATTGGGTTGGTGCATTCGACGTTTTATGACCCTTTTGTATATCGCGACGTGAAACGTCGCGATATACAAAAGGAAAGAACACATTCCTTTAACAGCCCACGGTGACGGCGCCCATATGTCTTGCGTAAAATTGTCTATAAAACTGCAGGCGAGAAACATCTCTTGCCCGCAGACGCCAACGCTCCTGGTGCCTATCTCGTGAATTCTCGATATGATGATTGCGTCGCCGCAAGTGATCGTCCCGGAATACGGCCCCAGACCGGAAAACTATCGCTGTCGTTAGTTCCACCAGAACTGCAGCAACCCGTTTAAATATGGCTGCCCCACTAGATACGATGAGAATTTCGGCCCATACTCAGCCACGGAAAATTTCGTCAGGCCCAAGTATACACCACACCATATACTGCTGTAGGTAAAGAATTTTTTTACTCCTCGCGAACTACGCACTAATCTTCTCAATTTTGGGTGCAAGAGTAAAAGAAGGACAATCTCGCGTTTGTATTCGTGAAAGGCGTTTATACCTTGTAGCGCCACGTTCCCGTTTGTTCGAGTATATACAAAGTGTATAGCCGAAACTAGATTATTTACACAACCTATAGGCTCTCAAATGTGAAATGCTCTGGCGCTGGACGGGCGCACCAAGCTCGGTAAAGTGTCTTTTGCGACGCGAATGGCAGACTTTGTGAAATGCTGAAATGTTTCTTGTGCACGAGGAAGCGACGGTGTCATAAATCTTGCCTTTCTTCGAAGTCCATAAAGCCCGTATACAAATGAATCACGTGAGTTTGTTTCCTCCTTCCGTGTAATGTAAGCTCTCTATGCACGCAAACTACAAAGTGTGCCAAAGACCGCATTGCCATATCATCCCACGACTACTACCACGATTGTGTATACTGCCACGTCTCAAAGCATTGTAACGTTATACGGAATAAACGCTGTTCTATACAGTCCCTCTATGCCCACTGATGCAAACAACAAGTGATGCTTTTTCTGCTTTCATAGAAGACTTGTGTAATTCCGACAATGCACTGTAATTAAGTGGTGTTTGTTTTTCGCCGTCAGTGGGAAAGATGAGCGCAAGCACGCTCTGACGTAGCCATTTTGGCTGCCTTACCACGAGTATGTGTTTGTTGTGATGGTTCTCTCGCGTTAACTGAGTGAGAATTCCACATGCGGACCCACAGCGTCGTGACAGCAATGCAAGTTTCGTGCTTCTATGCACGGTTTCGGCCTTAAGGTACATGCGTAAATGCACCAAATTCAGTACGGCGATCAATGCATCGACTTTACTTGTGCACACTGCTGATTCGTGGTGTGTTGCAGCCAATAGTACGCTTTATTAAGGCGAAAGCCTTAAATGCCTCGTCAACCACGAAAATTAACCGCAGGTGGCGTTCGCATCAACCCGAGTAATGTGAAAAATCATTATCACGCGACGAAGTCACCATATTACGTCATCATGACGTCACAGATTGGCGAAATTCATGGCGTCATCATGACGCCGCATAACGTGACGTCACATGATGACGTCATCGCATGACACCATCGCTTGGTCAAAGGTGGGCCAATGCCCGGAGGCAGTACAAAACCAGTTGAGTTGCACAAAGCTCGCAATGCCTACGACCCTGGAGGCAGTGCAAAAGCCACGTTAGGTGCAGAACACTTTCGAACATGGGCTTGAGGGGGGGGGGGATGGGGTGGAATCATTACATTGACCGAGAAGAAGAAGAAGACGGCTTTCGCCTTCTAGTTGTGTTAGGCGAATGCATAAGGGACCCTGGGAGTTTCTTCACGCTAACTGTTATAGTAGGTGCCGCAGCTTTGATCTACCATCAACAGAGTACACTTAATACGAGTGTCTAGCATTTTTCACACTAGTGAACCGTAGGCCATCATCATCATGAGCTGTGTTCGTTCAAACACAAAACCGCGTGGGCGATAGCAGTCCTTGAGCATCTATGAAGACAATATGTGTGGGAACGGTGGCTGACAAATTCTGGCTCGATCAGCGATCGAGTAATCTAGCGTTTCTGGCGTTTGTAAGACCCCTTCGACCGTGCTGCATCATACGATCGTGCAAGATTGGTATACCAGTACCACGGCCGGTAGATGGAAACGCGTTTCCAAAACGCAATCCGGCTGGCCGAAGACGACGCCAAGAATCAAGGTCTGGCCGCCGCCTGAGGTAGTTGAGCTCCGGTAGGGCTAGTGTCCTGGCCCCTGCCTCCCTTCACCCCGGCAAGGGCACAAAATGAAGTTTCGTCTCTCCCTGTCTCTCTCACTGAAGGGAACTTTTCTTTGCTCTTCTTTAAATCAGCATGTCTGTCAACAAAGTGCATCTAGAATCTGCGTATTCATAATAAGTACGCACGAAAGAAGTGGAATGTATTGATATGCCCTTCTTTGTACACAACCTAATACAGCCAACACACAATAAAGGCGAGGAAAGCATAATGGGCGATATTTCTCGCTTTTTATTGAAGCGCAATAATTACCAGATAGCGTGAAATGAAAAGTCGACAAAAAAAAATTCTCTCCTGTGAGAACCGAATCCACGACCTTCGCACTACGCGATGACTGAAGTGACACACCATTGCGGTCTGCAGAAAAGATCTTTCAGAAATATGTTTCTAGCGAGTTAAACGTTCCGTATCTAAAAAATTCGGCAGATTCCACGTACCGTGGGAGTCGATGTTATGCGGAGCATGCGGAGGGAAGGTGACTGTGGCGTAATTTTTTAGGGGCGTAGCTCCTCTTAGTCTAACCTTGTCACGTCTCCGTGGTCCGGCGTAAACGGAGCTCCCGTACAGTACGTGATATGTATCACCCTCTCCTCTCCTACGCTTCCCCCTCTTTCTCCTCTCCTACGGTCCCCCCCCCCCCTATCTTGCCTCGCGGCGAAGCGGCGCCGACGCAGGCAGCGTCGCGAGGCAGCGTCGCGGCAGCGTCTTGATTGAAAAAACCGACCGCTCGCGCTGCACAACCGTTCACTGACCACCCCGTATATATAGGCACTGGATTTTGACCTCCAAGGTAGTTCGTGTGTGCGATTTCTCCTGTGCGTGATTAAACAATGAAAATTCACAGCGTACATGTAAAATTAAAGCAAGCTGCAAGTCGTCATAACTCTCATCGAACCTTTGGTATAAACGCGCTTGATCTCACGTCGGTGATGATGTACTGGGCAGAATTCACGGAAGATTCACGGTTTACCGATGAACCTCCGCAGCTTCGCCCACTCATCATCATTCACTCCGTGGATATGCTGTGATTTTTTTTTTTTTACTGAGCAACACGTTACAAAATCACGCGAAAGATTTGTATAAATTTCATACGCACACATATATGTTGAAGAGCCGCATATGTGTTTTATACCCATTTGTTTACGTTTGGGTAACGCTGCCAATGGCAACGTGGGTATTACCAACACCAGAAGCGGTAAGCTTATATGTAGTGCTTATACGTGTCCCGAGAACGCACGCACGTTTCACGAACCCGTGTGCGTGTGTGCAAGAAGTTCTTGACAGTTCTTGAACAAGGGCATTATACCCGTGATGAGAGAGCACCAGCAACTGGTCATGACTTGTTATTGAAGCGCAATAATTACCAGATAGCGTGAAATGAAAAGTCGACAAAATTCGGCAGATCCCACGTACCCTGGGGTCGTGATCGTGGTGACGGGGGGTCCATGTATAGTGAAGTATGTGGTATATGGAGCTGTTGGAATTCGTGGATGCCTCGGTCATTTCGTCGACAAATTGTCTGTCGATAGAGCAGGTGACATGGCGGAATCTGAAGCCATCGAGACTGGCGAATCAGTTGATGGTGTTTGTCATATTCGTAGACTACCCGGGCGTATGTGGCCTATGTATCCTAGTCTACAAAGCGGCTGTCAATCAAAATGGCATCATCCTCGGTGAGCATGAGGACATCGCCCAGCCTCGTAAGAAATGAAGAGGACACTGCGTCGTTCTGGCGGAGGAAGCGCACTTTACGGTGCGGTGATGTGAATATCAGACGTAACTTTCGTTAATGCATTCCTCCGGGATCAAACAATGCTTCAATATAGCTTGCTGAATCGTAGGAATACAAGCGTAATGTTTATTAAACTGCTATAAAAGCGGATCCAACACTGGAACCACAAATGTTAATCCGATATGACGCCTGTATCGTAGGAGTACACATCGTAGGAGTTTCATGTAGTGTTTATTGCTTTTTTGTAAAATTAGATAGCAAGCACTACAACCACAATTGACGTTGCCCCGATATTACGCCTGCGTAGGCTGTTTTTCCAAACCAGTTTATAGACCTGGCGTGGCTCAGTGGTAGAATACCTGATTGCCACGCAGAATGCTTGGGTTCGATTCTTGCTGAGATCCTAATTTTCATTCTTTCCATTCGCCGAGTCAACGCTGTCAATGGTGGTTTTCCTTAACGCTCTAGCATTTAAGTTACCAATGTCTGTTCTCGCCGCACCTGGGTAGATATAAACTGTCAATCACCTGTGGCGCATACCCGTACACCGCGGCCCGTGGTAAACGGGTATGTGCCACACGTGTCTAGTGGAAAGGGTTTGACGACGTACGCGACAGGATTTTCACGTTATTCAGGTCATGACCCGATAATCATATTCGTCAAATTCTCTTACCCACCCATGCCAATTTTGGTCTACACCAAGTTAAGAAGGCGATCATGAGAGCACCCAGACGTAGGCGGATAGTAGTAAACAACTTTATAGATAGATAGATAGATAGATAGATAGATAGATAGATAGATAGATAGATAGATAGATAGATAGACAGAAACGCTCAAAGTGCCAAAGGTTCGCTAAGAAATGGTTCGCATTTATATTTATTTGTACTAATGGCTTGCATCAAACAAATAATTTGAAAATGTGTGAATCGATTTAGGTGTGCCGAAAAATTGATTGGAATAACGCGAGAGTTGTCCCAGTTCACAAAAAAGAGTTTAAGTTACTAGTTTCAAATTACAGACCTTTGTCTATTAGTTCATCCTGATGCGAAATGTTGGAGCATATCGTTGCAAGAGAAATTGGTAGATATCTTAGCGAGAACAACATTTTGTCACCTCATCAGCATGGATTCCGGGAAGGTATGTTGACAGTAACTCAGTAACAACCGTACATGTTTCTTGATAAAGGTTGCCAGGTCGATATGTTATTTCTCGACTTTTGTAAAGCTTTCGATAAAGTGTCACATTCCAAACTTTCGCACAAACTTGAATTAAATGGTCTTCCGGATTACCTCGTTAAGTAGATTGCGTCACGCTTGAGCAAGAGAGAACAATTTGCAGTTATTAATGGTCGCCATTCTCGAGTGCTTTCGGTTAGCTCTGGTGTGCCGCAGGGCAGCCTATTGGGACCCTTGTTGTTTTTAAGTTATATTAATGATTTAACTGACAATATTTCACCATCGGTAATGGTAAAGCTGTTCGCAGACGACTGTATTATCTTTAAAGAAATGACTTAGTGAGCAAGATTTGCTCCAACAGACAACTGATAACATAAGTTTTTGGTGTCATTCTTGGGATATGCAGTTAAATGAGCAGAAAACAGTTTATTAAGAATCACTAGAGAAAAGGCCCCAAGGATATTTGAGTACCACTCTATCAGAATTATCATTCAAACTGTTGACAGTTATAAGTACCTTGGAGTCACTTTTACTGACAAATCAACATGGACAACATATCGGAAATATGCACGAAGTTGTTTAAGTTGCGCTTCTTACGTAATAGGCTACGTCATGCTCCTCCTCAATTGCCCTTGCTCGCTGTGAACACGTATGTACGATCGAAATTAGACTACACGTCACAAATTTGGGACCCACATACACTAATCAGGTTGAAATGATTCAGTGCAAGGCGACTAGATTTGTTTTTATTAAGTGTAAGAGAACAGATCCCCAAGTGCACTCATGACTAAAAACAAAATATTTTCTTTACATTCCAGAAGGAAATTTCATCGCATAAAATTTCTTCATATTATAATGGCTGGTAACTTGGATATAACTGATTAGCCATACCTTCATCCTGTTACTTCACAAACAAGACACACTTGACTTCATTCATTGGAAACAATTTGAGCAAAAACTAAGGTATTTGAATATAGTTCTTTCCAGAGAACTATATGGAGCTTCCACGCATCGGGGACCCGATGCGTGGAAGCTCGCACACACCGTGCTCATCCCCAAGCCCGGCAAGCCACCCAACCTGGACAACCTGCGCCCCATTTCGTTCACGTCCTGCGTGGGCAAGGTGGCCGAGCACGTGGTGCTCAACAGGCTGACCCGGTACTTGGAGGACAATGGGCTCTACCCGCACACCATGATCGGTTTTCGCGCCAAGCTCTCGACGCAAGACGCTATGAAGCTGCTCAAGCACCAAGTCATCGACCGCAACACTCGAGACACGCGGGCCATTCTCGGGCTAGACCTGGAGAAAGCATTCGACAATGTTGCCCACTCTTTCGTGTTGCGGTCGATCGCCGAGCTCGGCCTGGGAGCCAGATTCTACGAGTACACCAAATCGTTCCTGACCCGCAGGAAAGCCACCCTCAGGGCGGGAGACCTGGTCTCCGAAGAGATCGAGCTGGGCTCGCGCGGCACCCCGCAGGGATCGGTGATCTCGCCCACCCTGTTCAACCTTGCCATGGTCGGGTTGTCCAAGAGGCTCTCGCGCATCGAGGACATTAACCACACGATTTACGCCGACGATATCACCATTTGGTGCTCGGGCGGAGGCGACGGGCAGGTCGAGCGCGCCCTGCAGGAAGCCATAGACACCACCGAAGATTACCTCCGCCCCACGGGCCTGAGGTGTTCCCCAAGCAAGTCCGAGCTCCTCCTCTACCAACCCACTAGGCGGGGACCCAAGCCCAAGGGCTGGAAACCGATCGCGGAGAGTGAGATCAAGCTCCTCACCGGAGACGGCGCCGCAATACCCAGAGTCGACTCCATTCGGGTCCTTGGCATGACCATCGCGTCCAACGGTTCCAACGCCAAGACTATACTCAAGCTTGCAACTAAGACGGATAACGCGGTTCGGCTGGTCCGGCGGGTGGCCAACCGTCATCACGGCCTCAAGGAAGACAACCTCATCCGCCTGGTCAACGCCTTCGTGCTCTGCCACTTTTCGTATGTCGCGGCCATGCACAACTGGCAGCGTGCCGAGCGCGACAAGCTCAACGTCCTGCTCAGGAAGATCACCAAGCGGGCCCTCGGTATCCCGATCAGGACACGCACCGAGCGCCTACTGCAGCTCGGAGTACACAATACGTTGGAGGAGATTGCCGAAGCGCAGGAGCGAGCCCAGATCGCGCGCCTTTCTACCTCCCAGGCCGGTAGGCATATACTGCGAGAGCTCGGCCACTCCCCGGCCGAAGTGAAGGAGAAGATGAGGCAGCTGCCCCGCGAGATTCGCGACCTCATTACCGTGGCACCGATCCCGAGGAATGTCCATCCCGAGCACAACCGCGGTAGGCGACGGGCCAGAGCCGCTGCTATTCTCAAGCAGATCCGCAGCGAGGAACGCAGCGTCAGCTTCGTCGACGCGGCAGCCTACCGCGGGAGCCGCGCCTTTTCCGCGGTTGTCGTCGACTCCAAACAGCAAATCACCAACTGCGCATCGGTCCGCACCGACGACCCGGCAATTGCCGAGCAAGTGGCCATCGCCCTGGCTATCCTGGACGGCGAAAGGGATGTCATCTATAGCGACTCGAGGTCGGCTATCAGAGCTTTTGAGAGCGGCGTCGTCTCCGAGAAAGCCCTGCGCGTGCTCCGGAGTGGCTGCCGAGACGGTATAAAGGACCACGTACTTATATGGTTTCCCGCACACGTTGGACAGGTCAAGGGTGCTCCCCCCAACCTCAACGAGTCGGCCCACGAGACCGCGCGCGCGCTAACCGACCGCGCCGGTTCCGGGCAACGGCTTGGTAACAACGAGGTTGCGGAGAACAGGGACGCGCCTGCCACATACAACAAAATAACGAAACATTTTTACCTCGCGCGAGGAGTGTACCCACTCCCTCACCCCAAACTTAATCGGCCTCAGGCCCTTACGCTCAGACTACTGCAGACGGAGACGTACCCTAATCCGAGCTCCTTACACGCCATTTATCCCGAGGTATTCCCCAGTGACGCTTGCCCCGCATGCGGAGACGTAGCCACGCTAGCGCATATGCTCTGGGAGTGCAAGGCAACGCACACTAACCCCGATACTGCTTCGGCCAGGTGGGAGGCGGCCCTCCGCAGCTCCCTCCTGGCTGACCAGCTCTGGGCCGTCCAGCAGGCCCGCGGAGCGGCCGGCAGGCTTGGTCTGACGGTCCCGACGTGGGAGTCGCCCGCTGCGCGCTGACGTGCGCCTTGCAGGACCCAAATAAAGTTTTTTCAACCAACCAACCAACTATATGGATAGACTTCCAGGTTTAGTAATAATGTCGCCAAATTTTGTTACCTCTGGAAGAGCCTATTTTCTGTTAGATTCGAAGTTTCTTTCCTGCTGATGTTCTGTTTCATTTTGCTATATGAGTGTTATTATTGCGCAATAATTGTCTTTTGTTGTTGTTGTTGTTGTTGTTCAACTTTTATTGTACTAATACCGCACTGCTATTGATTCGTTCTGCACCATTACATGTATTAAGCTATCCTTGTATTTTTTATTTTATGCGTACTGCCCCTCCTGCTTTGGACAAATTGGCCGGCAGTATATTGAAATTAGATAAAAATTTTAAAAAGTAAAACCGTTGCGTGCGCATACCGTCAACACTTCCTTGGAATGTAAGGACACGCTATAGTTTAGTACAAACTTACAGGAGTTTAAAAATTTATTACTAAATGTTTTGTTCATAATATCCGCTACAAAAGGAGGGGGTTACGCTGTTGGGCTGCTGACAATGAAGCACACGGCGTATGCCTTAATATATTTTCAAAACAAATGAAACAAATAAAGAATGCAAAATAATGTCCAGCCCCACCGAAACATATCACCGAGATCGTGATAACCAAATTAAATGTTCACTTCGAAAGACAATAGTGGCAAATCCAGCCAGCAAGAACTAGCGAACGTCGGCGGCGGCTCGGTTCATTGACGTCGGCTTTTCGGCAATCTGAGGTTCTGGCTAAGCTTGCGGCCGTGTCGCCCTGCAGACGTCTTATGAGAAACGTCCGTATTACTAGTGAGACTCTTCCGGCTCTTCGGGCCCTCGGTTGATCCGGATCTGGTCTTGCGATCTGTCTGCCGCTCGAGAGTACGTCTCATGTGTTCCATGGTGTTCCTGGTGGAAGACGAACCGAGGTTGGCCTCTTTAGCCTGCTCGACCATGGTCGTGCGGGGAAGGACCCGTATCACCATCAGAGACAAGAATAAGAGAAAGGCGGCGATGGCGAACGCCACGTCCACACGACCATTAAGCTGCAGGACAAAGGTCACGGACGCGAACAGGGCACCCACGCGTCCGCTAGCGAACACCCAGCACAACGCGCCGCTCCTGACGGCCGACGGAAAGAGTTCCATGACGAACACCAAGATGTGAATAAGCACGGCTAGTGACACGCCTCTAAGGAGCACGATGAGAATGTTCGTGATCGTGGCCACGCCAGCGCCGGCGGTAGCACTCAGCAAGCAATCGATGACGGCTATCATCACGAGGCACGTGTCCATCACTGTCACTAGGGCGATACCGGTAACCAGGACGTACATCGCAACGCACGCCAAGAGCGTGGCTGCGACGACGCCGTACGGGATCCAAGCCTCTTGGACTGGCGCCGTCGCGAACACGGCCACGTAATACGAGAACGTCATCGAGAAATAGGCGACAAACATGGCGAGCACTCGCCGTCGCAGGGAGTGAGAGTCCAGCATCTCGTCGTCGCTGGATGTTGGGGAACACGTCCTCGCCTCGAACTGTTCTCTGAGCTTGTTTATAAGAGCGGCCGTGTTTGGAAGGGGGAAGTTGTTAGTTTCGGCAGCCTGCATCATCACCGCCTCGGCCTCCTCTAATCGTCCTTTCGCAACGAGCCAACGAGGCGATTCGGATACGGTGAGTGACATGGGGAGAAGCAAGGCCGTAGGCGCGAGAAAGACGAGCTGTTTGAGTGACCAGTGCAAGGCTACGCGTCTCATTAGGATTTCCCACACTTCGGCCAACAAGATGCCCACCATTTGCCAGAGGATGACTTGCTGCGGTCTGTGCGCGTGCGTCGTCACTTCGAACGGGATCACGACGCTGAAGATTTCGTTCACGGCGACGAAGCCTCCGGAAAGGAAGCGTGCCACAGCGTAAAGATAGTAAGTGCTCGCCAGAAAAGTGCAGACAGTGGTAGTCAACAGCGCTGCAGCGGACGCCACGAGACAGCTCCTCCGACTTAGCGAGTCCGCGAACATTCCAGATATGACGAGAAATAGAACGGCGCCAGCATACTGCAGTGCTACGACGACAATGCTTATTAGGCGTCGATGGCACACCAAGTCCCAAGTGACCACCGCCGTAGAATCGGCCACCGAGACGTCGTACTCCCATTCCTCGCAGGGTATCTCTCGTGTGTCGTTGGCGGCTTCTGGGGCAGCGTTCAGACATTCGTTAAACCACCAGTCCGGCTGTGCTTGCATGGCGCTGTCCATCCGTCGCCGGTTTGGAAGGTTGAGGTGAACCGGTGGCATGCAACGCTCGTAGACACGGCATTGGCTAAGCCTTCCGTCGGCTTCTAGCGGTATGGCGATATTCTTCCATTCGGCTGCAGAGATGTTCAAGCCCTTGGGCCGCTTGCACCAGTGGTCCACGTCACCGAAGACGAGGGTTGCGATGGAAGTTTGGCAGACGACCGAAAAGGAAGCGAGGATAAGAAGAAGGAACAGGCGCTTCTGGAAGGCACCGTAGCCGAAAGCTTCCTGGCAGTCGAAGGACTCACTCGTCCGCAGGTCACAGCGAGCAAGGCGTTGCGGAAAGCACAGGTCCATCTAATGGTTCTAGGGTCATTGACTTCAGGGTGCGTGGCCTGGAGCGATCGTTAGAGCAAAACACGGAGCAGGACTTAGTCCTAACGAAGCAATTCAGGGCTAATTGGTTGGCTGGATCCTCGTGCCGTGGCTGAACCCACTACGGGATGGACCATGAATCGCGCGACAGGAAGGAGCAAAAAAAAAAAAGTCACAGTTTCGCCGCAAGGGCAAAGCAATGAATGCGATAGCAAGAAACTAATGCTATACGAAGTGAGGCTCGCCAATGGATACTCTCAGTTTGAGCAGCGTTCCTGTTGCAAAGGCGGCCGAAGCAGCGAAGGAAAGTAGCGTGCTTCAAGTGTCGAGCTGTAACACTTGATAGTTCGCGCTCATCTTCTGTTTGTTCGTTTAGCGGCGTCCCTTGAGCTCGAGTGACTTTCGTACGCTCCGTAACATGAGCGCGAGCATCATGGTGAAAGCGTGAAACATCCCTCTTCCTCTCACCACGAGGAAACCGCGCGAGCAGACAGCGGAAGGGCAAGGTTCTCCCTGCGAAAATATAAGAAGAAGCGAGCGAGCTCGCCGACGACTTTTAAATGCGCCCGTCGCGCTCCTAGCGCCATCTCGCTGGTAATGAAGAAGCGCTTATAAGCGCCTGCCGTCTCCGAGTCCGTCCAGCGGTAAAGGGTGTTTATATAACGCTCGCCGTTAGCGGCGTGGAGGATCTGCGTTTCGTGGCGTAGTGGTTAGCGCCACTCGCTGCGGAGAAAGAGGTCCCTGGTTCGATTCCGCGCTTCGGAAGCATTTTTCTGAATTATTTTTCTTTGGGGCTTTTATATATATATAAACATACTTATACATATACGGTGCATGACGGCGGCGACGGCGACGGCGACGGCAAAATTCAGCCGAGACTGTCCATATAATTGCTATCGCAATGAAAAGGGAAATAGGCATTTCATAAGATAAGGAAGATGATGTGGGTTCAACACACAGTGATGCTGTTTCTAGGGTTCGTAATTTTGTTCGAGTTACTAAACGTATACCATTTGAATCTCTACTTGAACAAATGTTCCTTAAGAAATTGTTCTGGTCAGGCTAATACAGCTGTGTGGACTGCTTGCGCAATCGCAGAATAATTGCAGTATGTCTTTGACATATTGTATATTATTTCCTTGTGATTTTCCTTTGCTTCAGCGCGATAAGCATTCTTGCAACCTTCATCGAAATGCTAAGATACGAAGTCATCCCCCTGAGTGGGTATGTGCCACACTGTTCAGGAAACAAACAAACAAACAAACAAACAAACAAACAAACAAACAAACAAACAAACAAACATGGGTCATGACCATGTGGGACGGAATTGACCACACTGGAGTTCACGAAGGCGCACACAATGGGGACAAATTCAAATAACGAACCAACTAGCCAGACAGCCATTGTAATACAGTGTATAAAAAAATATTGATCGGCCGGTTCTGTAACAGCTGTAACGTTGGAAAATGGACGTGTTCACTACGTTCAGTAAACAATTTAGATATACTGAATCAGGCATTCGATTAACACGTAAACTGCAAGAAATAAACAAAAAATTAGAGCCTCTTTACACCGCCGTTCCTTCACCGGTGCCAAGCCTGAAGAAACAGCGGATCTTGGCAGCCTTCCTTTGCATATCAGCTAAGCCTAGAGATAGCCGGTTAAGCCTAGATATGGCCACATGAACATAGAGAATGGCACTTAAGACCGGGGAAGCCCAGTTGAGGCTCTTTCTTTCTCTCTCTTTCTTCCTCTCTCGTAATCTTGCTTTCTGTCTCTTTCTCTCTATCTCTTTCTCGTTCTCTCGCCTATAGCAGAGCAATCATATGATTCCCACAAATGCTTGCTCTACTAGCGTGCCTGGATAGCCGAGCTGTTACGACACTCGTCTTCGGACCGTGCGTACCAGGGTTCGAATCCCACCTTGCCAAGAAATTTTATTTTGTTTTAGTTATTTCTTCTACTCCTCCTCTCCACCTCGCCTCTCCCCATACTTTCTTTCCTTCCACGAGTTGCTAGGCAACGTATGGTGACGTCATCACTCGGCGAGGTTTTCTCCGCGCACCGAACGGCCTAACATACGGCTTAAGCTTCGCTGTTAAAAACAACTGTCAAATCCACTGCACGCTGTTTCCTCACCATTGCTTAAACAATGAGTGCAACGCTATTAAACCAATACTAACTTTAATTCAACCAGAGTCACCAAAAACACCTTTATAGAAGTTAACACCACTTCAACAAATTCATGCAGAGGAACAGCTCTCGAGGTTAGTTATAGCTGTCTTGCCGGCATTTTTGTATGGTCTTAGGATGGTTTATGCGCCGGTTGGAAATGGGAAGAGACAGAGCAACCGGAAGCACGGAATGACAGTCAAACAGACCGTCTTTGGCTGGATAGCAGAGACTGCTTGAAGGTGGTATGATGCGGCTCTGCCATTAACGGGGCCTTAAGGTGCTCATGAGAGCGATATCGTGGATCGAAGAGAGAGAGAGAGTGGTTCGTGAAAGAAGAAATGAAAAGGGGCGCTATTTTCTGCTTTCCGTCGTGGGGGCACGGCTCAGCGCCGATCGAAGAGGGCAAATAGAAGGTGTAGTTGAAATAAAATGTACTCATAGACGAATAAACAGGGATCAAAGAGTATCCAGGTTCTCAGAGTGCGCAGGATAAAGATAAGCACGTCGACTCTCATGCCTCGCATTGCATTCGAAGCGACTAAACAAACACTCTGGCGTCACAGCCACTGGGGTATTATAGTGGAAATCAGTACTCACGCCTATATTACGACGGTGTTACGGTTTTGCGCTCACCCTTCTCGCACCATACACTCAACTCCCAGATACCACATCCTGTTCACTACACTTCCCCGGCATACATGGCTGGCTACTGTCCGCTGCACTTCTATCACCGTGAATAAACTTCCCGGCGTACAGTGAATTGCGTTGACAGAGGAGAGAAAGCTCCCGACTTGAATGTGAGGCTGAAGATATCAGCTTGACTGATGGTAATGCATGTTGCTCGAGATGTCGGGTCAGGATATTTTATGTTTTTCGCAGTAGTCACGCAAACAGCACGGATTGCCCACAGACAAGACTCCAACAGTCCTTAACAAAACATTCTGAGTAGCTGTCAGAGAAGGCTCAGAGCCCTAGACTGAAGCTGCCTGCTCATTAGCCATCACTGAGCTTCATCTCTTTCTCTCACCTTCTAAAGCTTTGTAGTCTTCCTTCCCTCTTCGCATAATCCTTACTACGGTTGTCTTTAGATAGGCGCCGCATTATTGCCTTAAATTTCATGACGTTGCTGCTAAAGTTTAGAATTGTAACATCGTTCCTTGATCTCTTTCACGGCTCTTAGTAATCTCAAAAGTTAACGCAGCAGCAAGTGACATGTAACTATCGCATAAGCTGCGTGTTGGCACACTTGTTACACAATTTATAACTTATAAGTTGTGTTTCTACGTTGTGGGTTCGGATCCCACCGACGGAAAGGGTGCTTCTTCGTCCACTTTAATTCGTTTAAATTTACGTTATAATTACTGAAATACAGTTAAAGATAACAATTAATTTCCCCGATGAGTTCCTTAGCTTAATTGTCATTTGGGTTCATTTGGTTGTGTCTAACAAAGGAATGAGCCCCTCGAAAATATTTCCCTTCTTTCGTTAACTTATAACTTATATAGCACAACTTACATAGCATAACATATACCTTCCGATGCTGCAGTTACCTCCAGGGAATAATAAACCCGTAAATTTTCGTGTCGTCAAAACAGAACGGATATGATTCACACTTAGAAATGTCGAGTCAACGAACCACTTTGTCTCAGCAATGGTTGATAAAGCACGGGCTTCCTGGTTAACTTGTGGAGCTTATCGCTGCAAAGCATTATTATGGGGCGTTGTTAAGTGAGCCGCAGGGAATGCTGGCGAAGACTGTAAATTACATTTGAATATGTAAAAATAAAACCCACAGCCGCGCTCATCATCGGAAGGTGTAATCTACCGAGCCAATTAACACGCAGATGAATTAGGCAGTGATGACGCTGCATGATACGTGCTTGCTTGGCCCAGAACTCCGCTTTCCTCAATTACAAAAAAAAGTGTTTTTCGATGGGGTGGGGGACTTGTTATGCTATCCAGAAATGACAGTACAGTAATATTTCATTCCGGCAGTAAAGCCAGCTGTTGTTATTTCTTTTTTATACTTACACGTTTCTGCAGGCAGAATCTTCCAGTCACGTTCCCGACCTGTACGTTTCACGATGCTATTTTAGCGTACTTTTCTGTTCCTAGAAACGTGTGACACGAAAGAGGATGTTATCACAACGCGAGGAAACACCGGCATGAGCGTATGACTAATTATCAAGCAAGTTAACGCCGGCATGTGGGGAACAACTGTTCTTGGTAAGCAGCTGCCAGATATCGAATAAAGATATTAGTGTAGTGTGGATTCTACGTGTACATTGGAACATGGGTAAAGCTTTTGCAACTAAAATTAACCGTGACACTCAAACTCATTTTGTGTCCGCAGCGGAGGCATAGTGGTTACGATGCTGGGCTATTTACCCGAGAGTCGCGGGTTCGATCCCGGCTGTGGTGGTCGAATTACGATGGAGGCAAAATGCTGGAGGTCCGTGTACTGTGCGATGTAAGCGCACGTTAAAGAACACCAGATGGTCAAAATTTCCGCAGCCGTCAACCACGGCATGCCTCATCATAATATCGGGGTTTTGGCACATAAAACTCCACGAATTATTGTTACTGTTATGACTCAAATTAATTTCTCAGCCCTACAACGGATGTTCCATTGATCGATCTTTCAAGTGATGCCCGTGCACTGGTCAGGATAATAGCGGGAGCGTGTCATTTAGCTGACCGTTATCAAAGATATAAGCTCTGTCATAGTTCTGCGGTAGATCACTTGACTGCCGCGCAATATACTTGGATTATATTCCGGCTCGAACGCTGATTTTATTCGTTGCAGTGACCGAAAGTTTTCGGTCACGGACAGCGCCGATTTTTCTCTCGGAACAAACATCGCTGACACCGGCACCACACTTTCTGCAACACGAGTTCTTTAAAGCTATCGCATTAAATCGGTCATTTGAACAATATCGTATCCCACTGTAACATAATGGCTCAGGCTTGTGCGACACCACCAGTGGCCGCAAGCAGTAAGTGACTTCGTTCTCAAAAAAAAAAAAAAAAACAGTACAGACTTTTGCATTGCGTACGCTGCTACAACAGTGCCTTTTGGAGTTCGTCACTTCTGCGGACATATCAAATGCAGTATTTCATCCTTGCATGCCTGCCGGTTATAGTGATCGTCCGCCTCGGTGGTACAGTGGTTGCGGTGCTCGGCTACTGATCCGAAAGTCGCGGGTTCGATCCCAGCCGCGCCGGTCTCACTTAGATGGAGGCGAAATGCTAGAGGCTAGTGTACTGCGCGATGTCAGTGCACGCTAAAGAACACCAGGTAGTGAACATTTCCGGAGCTCTCAACTGCGGCGTGCCTCATAATAATATACTACTATTGGCGGTTAGTGTGTACTGCGCTCAGTTTTATGCATCATGGAACCACTCAGTCACTATAGAATAAGGAAGAGTCACTAAACAACAGCTGCAGTGACTAAATATAACAGCTCAAGACGTTCCAGTGGACTGTAGCTGGTGGTTAGTTATGATGAGATATGGCAGAGCACATCGAAACTACATGCCTCTCTCTTTATCTTTCTCTTCATGAAACGTTTCACGCACTAAAAGGTACCACTGTTCACACGGCGTTCGCGTGCTGTTTCCCACCCCTATGTCAACTTAGCCATAATTCTTGTGGCCTACACCGCAGACAGCATAACCAGTTTCAACGGCGAAGCTGGTTAAGCTATCGGTAACTTGTGCTCCGGCGTGCATAACTCCAGAGGTGGGTATGCGCCAAGGGAATTGGGCGAGCGCCACTCCCGAATACAGCAGATGCGAGCGACAAACAAAAACTCTCCTTGGCGAAGTGGAGCTCGTGAAACACGTGAAAGAGAGAGAGAGAGAAAGAGATACAAAGAAAGAAAAAAAAGATAATAGAGAGAGAGAGAGAGAGAAAGCGATAGAAAGACAGTGAAAGAGAAAGATAGAGAGAAATAAAGGGAATAAAGACATAAAAAGAAAGAAACACAGAGAAAGACATGGAGAGAGAAAGAAAGAGATAGAAAGAAATAGACACGAGAAAGAGATAGAAATAACAGAGAGCAAGGCAGAAAGGGACAAACAAAGAAAGAGAGAGAGACAACGGCAGAGACAGAAAAAAAAGAGACAGAAAGAAATATACAACGACAGAGAAATACATAGAAAGAGCGAGAAAGAGATAGAAAGAGATAGAAAGAAAGAGACACGAAAAAGAGATAGAAAAAACAGAGAGCAAGACAGAAAGAGAACGAAATATATAAATGAAGAGAAACAAAGAAAGAGAGAAAGAAGCAGAAAGTGAGAGAGATAAAGAAAGAAATTGAAAGAAAAAAGAGATACAAGAACCAGAGAGAAAGGGAAAGAAAGAAAGAAAAAAATAGAAAGAAACGAGGAAGGCCACTCAGCTTCCTTCAGGCTTGGCACCACTATAGTGCGAAGCTGCCATCATTTTTTTTTATCCACCTGCTGTGACAGCTTAGCCGCTTAGATGTTCGCTGTTAAACCAGAAGATCCGGGTTAGATACCCGGCCACGGCGGCTGCATTTAGATGGGAGCGAAGTGCAAAAAAACCACCCGTGTGCATATAGATGTCGGTGCGCGTAAACCTTGCGCTAAAATACTGCACGGGGATCCTCATAATCATAGCGTGATTGTGTCTCGTAAAACCTCGGAATTTAGACTGACTAACCTTTTTTTTTTTACCCCCTAGCGCCCTCAACACTACACTCTTCGTGCTGTACCGCCAACCTCTACCCGTATCACATGACATAAGCTTTGGCATGTCGGCATTCCACTTAAGCATCCAGCGGAGGGCACAACACATGGACAGAGTGAAATGCGACTAAGCGCCTACATTCAGTCATACTTCTACTCTGTCCTTTGTTTTGTTTGAGCTTTGAGTTCACTTAATTTAACCACATAGCGGAAGAGTGATGTGCATTTGCGGTTGGGTATGATGGGAAAAAAAGCTTTATAAAGGTAGCTTGACGAATCCCATGTCCCGCCACGGTGGTCTAGTGGTTATGGCGCTCGACTGCTGACCCGAAGGTCGCGGGATCGAATCCCGGTCGCGGCGGCTGCATTTCAGATGGAGGCGAAAATGTTTGAAGCCAGTGTGCTTAGATTTAGGTGCACGTTAAAGAACCCCAGGTGGCCTGAAATTTCCGGAGCCCTCCACTACGGCGTCCCTCGTAATCATATCGTGGTTTTGTGACGTCAAACACCAGATATTATTATTATCATTATTGACGAAACCCATCCCCCCTATAAACAAAACAGAAGAAAGTGATACACATGATGCATAAATGGTCTACCTGTATCATTTCCACGCCTGCTCAATCACGCGGTATCCTTCCCTGTCAGTGATGGCTTCCATCTCTTAACGTTTCTTCTGATATCACCCCACAAGAGATGAATTGCTTTCTGTGATGTAAACCGTAAGCGGAAAAGGCGAAAAGCACCAGATTACGTGTTCCGTGGGGTGTGTGGTTTACGTGCACGGGCGCGACATGTGTATAGAACAATGCGATGTCAAGCGAACATGACATAAATCACAGCGTTCAGTCCTCGTTATGCCTTTTTTTCCTCTGTCCTTTTTTACTGTTTTGTTGGTGCCTGCTTTGCGCTGCGATGGCCGCTTCCACCATATATGACGCCCGTTGCACCGGAAACAAGAAAGCTGAGTCAAGGGACGAAGAGCAGCTGTGGTTTAGCTTCCACCTGCGCGTGTGGGTCTGGCTGGCGTTCACCAAATAATTAGCCTATACAATTCAGTTTTGCTCTTTCCTTTCCCACAATAGCGGAATAAGTCCGCGCGCCACGTGATGGATAGATTAAACGGCAGCGCTCCATTACCATTACCAACAACCTCTGCGTATCGGCTCCCATTGACAGTCAGCTAAAAGCCAGCTCAGCTGGCTCGTTACTATCACAGAGCTATACACGCGTACAACAAACATGAGGCGTTCGTTGACAAGACCGTCGTATTCCATGGCAGTTTCTTTGGGCTACATTCTCATTCTGGTGGCCGCATGTAAGTATAGACTGCGAGCAGTTTTCTACGATTCCTGGTAAATTTCCTGGTTTAGATTGGTTTAGTATGTTCAACGTCCCAAGGCAACTCGGGCTATGCGAGATTGAATCTGGAGGGCTTCTGTTGATTTCGAGCGCCTTAGTTCTCTTTTATTTTTTTTACGTGCACTGACATCGCTCAGTACTCGGGCCTCTAGCATTCCGCCTCCATTGAAATGCGACCGTTCCGGCCGGAATCGAACCCGCGTCTTTCGGGTGAGAAGCAGAGCACCGTAACCACTGAACCACCGCGGAGGCTGGGCAGCTTCCTAATGCTCTTCAATAAGTACAAGTTATACTTATGTGATGGGAGCGCGTTCTAGGTTGCTCAGTGTTTCATCCTTTAGCCCTTTCCCCAGAGGAGGGTAGCAAAGCCGGCGTGCGTCTGATTAAACTCCCTGCCTTTCTCTGATTCTCTCTCTCAGCTGCATTCTGTCTGCAAAGCGCTGGGCCAGGGCTTAGCTGGTTTAAAATTGTGGAGGACAGCGAGAGCGGTCAGATGTGTCGTGGTGAACGGTGTCACAGTCACGGCGAACAGTGTCACCTTGGTGTCACAGCGTAAGCTAGTCATACTCAATGTCAACACGTCATTACATCGTCTCTCACATAGCCCAGGAGTGTCATTGAAAAGTGAGCCCTGTGCGTTATCATACATTTCTTAAATTATTATGTTAATGGACATGAATAATACATCGAGCTGTTGGCGAAGTAAATCATTGCTACTCGGTACAACGGGAACAAACAGTGACACGGGATGGTGACAACGACAGACAAGGCGCTGAACTGACAACTGAACTAAGAGAGCACTGTCTGTCGTTCTATCACTGTCCAGTGTGTAGCGCTGTTTGTTCCCGTTGTAATGACGTACCAATCAGCCCAGTGAGGTGCACTCCTGCAGTTCCCGGCGCTATTCCCTCGTAGTAAGTCCTCGCGAGACCAATACCAAAGTTCTTCGGCATTCCATTTCGCGCAATTATGCCCTTACACGCCGCAATTGTTAGTCTGCCGTGAGAGTTGCCGCCCGGGACGCCCACAAAAAACAACATCCGCATCCGCAGCCGGATCTACAAATCTTATTTCTCGACCGTATGAACTGCGTTTTCAAACGGTACATTTCGATAAATATAGTTCCGCTGACTTCTGATACTGCTTTGTAGCAGCTCTCACCAAAAGGAATTCATTTGGTACTCGTTTTGCTTTTACGAGCGACTGTCGTTCTGAAACATCCGGCTGCTAAAAAAAGTGGAAGGCTTTCGGTGGGAAACAAAACGGTGCGTGGCTAACTCTGACTACGCATACGCTGCCGCCGTCAGTATTGATCGCATTAAGGGTGCCTTTGACACGTGTAGAATATTTATAGCACAGGCGCACGACTCGGCACTTTGGGCAAGCCTCGTTTATAAAAACTTACGGAATGGCGTGTACAGCTTGCTGTCACTTCTTATTAGTATGTCCCGTCCTGACTTCTCTTTTTTTTTTGGCATCCACCAAAATGTTCCCTAATGTTCGTAGAGCGAAAAACCTGGTGGTTCATACAGAAAACAAAAAACAAAAACTGGCTGTACAGATGCGCTGGCTGCTGAATTTCACTGCAATGCTACAGGACCGTGTACGTAGGTTCAGGTACGCGTTAAAAAAAAACCGAGGTGGTGTCAATTTCCGGGAGCCCTCCACTACGGCGTACATCGTAATCATATCGTGGTTTTTCCTCGTACAAACGCGAGTAATTATTTATAGCGAAGTAGCATATCGGTCCGCACATTTTTCCAGTCTGTGGGCCAGTGGTCAGTTCCCACGGGCACTCCGACATGGCGGCAGTCATCCACGCTGGAAGCGATGTGCAAAAGCAAACCATAAAAGGACAAAAAGTGCCCTAGGGGCATCATATTTTGATATGGGATGGCTTATATTGCCCCTCGAAAAATGTCTTCCCAGCAATGCATTCGTGGTCATAAGTGAAGCCGACTTTAAGAGGATCGGTGTAAGCTTGGTCGCGCGCTCCTCGGGACAATAGGAAACAATGATTAACACAACTACAAAAGGTCCTAGTGCCTTCATATTCTGATATGAGACAATGGTATTGCCCCCGGAAAGACCTCTTCCGAGCAGTGCACGTGTGTTTGGAAGTGAAGCCAACTTTGAGGGGGAAAGGTGTGAGCTTGGTCTTTGAAAGCTGGCTTTCCCGGAATGTGTGTTGTAGTGAAGCCCACCTATCACGAAAAAAGCCATGCACGCGTGGCGCTAAGCGGAGGATGTGGTCTTCTTTGTGGGTTTGGCGAGCAAACGCCACTTAATGTACAACTTGGTGGCGGCGTGCACCTTGCTGTGTCGCGGTAAACGGTGCCCAGTTTGAATATTGATGAGCGCGTTTACAACCTGGTCTTTGGTACCAAACTGGCCTTCGCCGTGTGACCTCTCTGTCGTATGCTAAACAGCTTCGCTGGTCATGTACTTTCACAAAGTGGAATGGCTCGCACATTTAAAACTGTCTTCTCTGGAAAACTACAGCCTAAATCAACAAAAGGCACCTGAATGTGGCGTTGAACCTGAGTTTCTTGTCACTGCTCGTAGATTAGCGCAGGCTTCTAGGTTTTTCAGACTTCAGGTATGGCTACATGTCCCGCACTAACTCCATTTTTTGTTTCCAACCTCAGGTCACTGCGAGGATGAGTGGACTTACGGAGATGGTGAGTTTCGTGCTCGCTGTCCAGATGTATAACGGTTCTGCTACGAACGTTATGACACAGACGACAACGAATAGGCATTGAAACTAAGCTAAACTTTAGCAGTGATGGACAGTATCACGTGATTCTTCTAAGTTATTTCTTGGAGAAAGCGGTTTCCTGGTAAAAAAATTGAAATTGAACTGGATACTTTATTTCTTACGCATTCTCTGCTAATAACGTCAACGTGCCATAGTGAAGGTTTTTTCGTTGAATGAATGTTTAATATAGGTGTGCTAATTATGGCTTCGGAATTCAGAGCATCTCGCTATGCTTAAACAGGCAGCAGCTGCCATTCGTCCGTTACCTGACACCTTAGTGATATTTGTTAGGAGTAACAAGTGTCAGCAAAGAAGCTGCCGACAAGTGAATTGTTCGGGCACTGCTGTATGTCTTCAAATCTGCTGTCTTGCTTTTCGTTGTTTGTTTGTTTCTTAGGCATTGCCTCTTAATGACGTCAGCATGCCGTAGTGAACTTTCCGTCGTTGCCATGAATGAGTGCTTAATACAAAAAAAAGTGTAGAACATATTGGTTGGATTCAGCGCAATACAACGAGGACAGAGATACAACGAGGACACGAACAGCGCTGGTGTTCATGTCCCTTCTTCATCTCCGTCCTCGTTGTATCGCGCTGAATCCACCCAATATGTTCAACAAAATCCAACTTGCCCAAATGTCAGTTCTTCTGCAAAAAAGTGTAGTTTTGCTAATCGCTGCCTTATGATTCAGAGGTGTTTCCTATGCCAAAATAGACATGTGTGTTCGTTTCTGACCCCGATAACTTGAACACCCATGACTTAATCGCACTTGTTATTCCAGCGGGCTGTCATTTGTTAAAATGCGTAAGCTGCCATTCGGATCGGGCGCATATATTTTGAGTTACCGCAGGAAGCGATAAAACTGTTGGCTGTTGCCAGAATACTTTTTGTATATAGGGCATCATTTTTGTGCTTGCACTACTGGTGGACACCTGCAAGATCCTACTATCACCCTCATCCATTCCGGTGCACGATCAGTTGTTCTCTGCAAACAACCGTACAATAGTCTGTGTGAAAGCATTTTTACAAAACAACGATCGGTCTATCCGTGGTCTGTTTTGTATCAGGAAAGCCGTTTCAAACGTTTCTCAGTATGTTATTGCAGCCCAGCGATTAAGGCCAATATTTGTGTGGATTGGGCCTTAGCATTCGAAATGTGGTGGTCTACTCCACGGTTTGATACATAACACTATCATTGGAGCTTGTATAACGAAGTGGAGGCACACGAACATTTCGTGAAGAGTTGAAAACATTTCGCCTGCTTGACTGTTATTTTCCATGCATAACAGATAACGTACACAGAAAAATTGGCGCAGCTGGCAGTAAGTCGCTCAAGGTTGGGTCCCAGCAGAGCTGCTGGGCACGTTTCAGCTCCTCTTGTTAACCATCTGTACAGAATGCTTGGGCGGTCATTAAGCGCATGCCGGTACATGATGATGATAATTTTATATCTACGACACACGGCAAACCTCGACCATAACAGCTCCGCTGTAAAAAGTACATGCAATGTTCCACTACACAGTTGTTTACCTATTATTAAACAAAATTGGTTTTCCTCTCATGTTTCGTCGTAAGGCTTTTTGTTAGTCGCCATTATCAGGCTACAGTTACCTTCACTATTTGAACTTTTCGCTCTCTTATATTTCAGGGGTTGCCCAATGGCCGAATCTTGATTTGGACGTGCAGAACCAGTGCGGTGGATCCTACCAATCACCCATTGACTTAGTGTGGAGTAGTACAACCTACGACGAGTACCTCGGCGTCGTCAATTACTATGGTTACCTCGATCCATTGCGAAACGTATCCATTGTCAACGATGGGCACACGGGTACGTAGAATACGTCTCATCTTTCCGCACACTCCTGCAGAACTATCGCATTTTATGCAATGATGGAAAAAAAGCTGAGCCCGGAGTCGCATAAGTACACTACGGAAAAAACAACAAGAAGAGAGAACCGAATAGAACAGCTCACATTGACACGACGTTTAAAGGGCCCGTGAAACGGTTTTGAAAAAGTCAGCTAGTCCAAACCATTCGCACCATAATTAAGGGAGTCCAGCTATGAAATAGCCACTAGTTGCATTTCAAGCGTTTTAGAGGAAACGAAACTCTGGAAATAGAAGAATCGACAACCGGGCTTGAAGGACGCTGTGAGGAGCGTAGCCAGAAAGTTATTTCTGCGGACTGGGGGGCGGAATGGGGGGAGGAGTACGACGTCAATTTTATTTATCTATGTGCGTGTGCACACACACACACACACACACACACACACACACACACGTATATATATATATATATATATATATATATATATATATATATATATATATATATATATATATATATATATATATATATATATATATATATATATATTTATTGTGATGACGAAGAGCGGCAACGGGTTTGGGCGCATGCTGGGGTAGCGCGAGGAAGAGAAGGACGAAGGCCAGAGAATGAAATTGGTCGAGGAGAAAGAGATTTTCAGCCCCTTCCAAATTGGCTTTAGACCTAGATGTTCTATTTGGCATGTACATGTGGATTTGGAGAGCAGAATTAAATTAGCGCGCCGTCACAGACAAATAGCAGCCCTGGTAACATTGGATATCTCAAAAGCTTACGATAGTGTAGAATATAAAATATTATTGGATCAATTAAACTTTAATGATATCCCTAAGTATATAGTGAGGTGGTTTAGTGAGTTTTTAACTGGAAGGAAATTTTAATGTTCACTAAAAGGTCATTCTTCAGGTATACATTGTCAGTCAAGAGGAGTTCCTCAGGGAGCAGTCACCTCGCCTCTTCTCTTTAATGTATTGCTGAGCAATATTCCCAGCCATGATGGTGTATACACATACGTATATGCAGACGACATAGCATTTTTTGCGTCCGACTCTGATATACATTCCCTATATACTCGCTTACAAACGTATATGTGCGCCATTGAAAATTGGTTAGAGGATATCCATTTATGTCTCAATGTTTCAAAGAGCTCAGTGATAGTTTTCCCTTTGTATAACCCAGTTAATATAACACTAACTTGCAACCTGCAGAACATACCACAAGTGGACACGGTAAAATATCTGGGAATAATTTATGATACTCGTCTCCTCTGGCAAACACTTATTGAATACATAACAAAGAAAGGAGTACGAGCGCTAGGAGTTTTACGAAGACTTTGCAACAGTCGATCGGGGATGCGAAGAGACACACTAGTTATGATATACAAAATGTATGTACGCCCAGTATTAGAATTCGGATGTGTTTTATATTCCGGTGCACCAGCTTATAAATTGCGTCCACTTGTACTGCTGGAAAGGGAGGCCCTAAGGTTATGCCTCGGACTCCCGAAATTCGTAGCCAATAATGTCCTGTACTTAGAGGCAAGATTGCCCTCTCTTTTGTGCAGATTTAGGATACTAACGGTACAAACTTTTCTAAAGATGTATGAATATCCTATAAAACTAAAAATTATTTTCATGTCTCACCCAGCGTTATTTTTTCAATCTTACTGGCCTCGGTTTCATACACCACAGGTGAGTTACGTACAAGCACTTATTGGACCCTTAGATGTTAAACTGAGTGAAGTTCCTTCCATTGACAAGGAAAAGCACAACCTTAAAATCATTTTTGACAATATATATCCAAATCATGCCAAAAATTTGCCTTATCAGATATTAAACGGCCTACTACAAAGACATTTAGAGGGGATACATACGACAAATATCATAGCTACAGATGCCTCACAATCCGAAGAAAAATCTGGCATTGGTGTTTTCTCTGAGACCTTCAACTGGTCATTTTCATTAAGACTTCCTGATTTCTCATCAGTATTTTCGGCGGAATTTCTAGCGGTAATTATGGCTTTACGAAAGCTGACCCCATCAACCTCAAGAGTTGCAATAATTACAGATTCATTATCTTTGTGTTCAGCACTCGCTGCAAATAGCGAATCTCAATTATCACGTACTTTTCATTTTCTTGTTCCCACCCACGTAACTTTAATTAGATTAATCTGGGTACCGGGACGCAAAGGGATAAAAAACGCCAGCCCTGCGCTGAAACCGCAGCACAGTCACAGCGAAAGCTGGAAGAGCGGCGTTTCTAGAGCCCGTTGTAAGCTCTCTTGGGGCTACAATACAAGTAGACTAGAAAGGTACCCACTACGCCATAAATCACAATTTTTGTGAAGTTGGGAAGCACCTACTAAGCCATTATACATCATTCTGCGGAGAAGCGAGGCACCAGCTACACGTCTGTAAGGCATTATGTGCACTTTGTTGACGCGACGACTGATGACGATGAAGAATTATGGCTCAGCCATTTGTAATGGGTTGGAAGCTTTAAACGGCCCACCAGTTATGTAATTTGCATTGGGTGACGCCCGCTCGCTATTTCCCTCTCCCGTCATGCTGTATAACATACGTTGACGTGGGAGCGAGACGGGGGCGGGGGCGCAGAACTTTACTGAGACCCCGAGGAAATGGATCATGCGCTCATGGGCTTCCTTGGCAACCAATCCAAGTGCACTTGCGAGCAACCCACTACGCTATAAAGCATTGTAATTTTACTGAGACCCCGAGGAAATGGATCTGCGCTTATAGGCTTCCTTGGCAACCAATACAAGTGCACTTGCGAGGAACCCACAACGCTCTAAATCATTCTAATTTTTGAGAAGTAGGGCAGCAGGCACTCTGCCATTTTTCGTCATTTTACGGAGATCCGTGGTACCTGCTAAACACATGTAAGGCATTATGCGCACTTTGTTTGTTGATGACGAAGAATTATGGTAGATATCTTTGTAATGGGTTGGAAGCATTTCACAACCTACTCGTTGCGCAATTAGCATTGTGTGACGCCTGGTTGCAGAATTCGCGTTGTGCGACGCTTGGTGCTTATTTTACTCTTCTACCACGCTATATTGCATATGCTAATGTGGTTCCTTCCCGACATGAAGCCTGTATAGGACCTTTTTGCCAAGCAGTTTCAAGCACCGGAATGGCTCAGAGGTTGAATGCTGGGCTCCCACGCAGAGGGCCCAGGTTCGAACCTCGTTCCATCCTGGAATTTTTTTTTTCTTATTTCGATCGATACTGGTTACGGACACCGGCGGCGGCGGCGACGGCGGCGGACAACTACGGCGCCAAAAACGGCCGGTGAAATGATCTCATAACAGCTTTCGCTGTAAAATGAATGAAATGGCGGACTCTCTGGCGAAAGCCGCTCTCAGTGGTCCCATATTCTCAATTATTCCCATAACAGCACTCATAATTCGTGACAGATTTAGAAGGCGTGCCATAATTCAAGACTTCGGCAAAACATTAATCACTCATCTAAACGAATATCGACACCTCTTGTTCCCTTGGCCCAGGAATTTTTGTTCAACCAGAAAAGATGAAGTTATTTTTACTAAATTACGACGTCGCGTTCCAAAACTAAATTTTTATATGCATAGATCTGGTCTGGCTCCCTCCCCTCTTTGCTCGTTTTGTAACCAGGACGAAACAGTTGAACATTATTTCTTATCATGTAACCGTTTCAATTTACTAAGGAAAAACATTCTCAAAGCAGCGTTTAATCGAATTAGATTGGATTTCATTACTTCTAATATTCTATCCTTGGGAGCCTCCTCATTAGGTCATTGTCACCGGGATGTCTGTTCCGCTGTACAAAAATTCTTAATTGAATCAGGGCGGTTTTAATTCGGAGTTTTAAATTAGCATTATGCATTTTTTCTAGCTACTCTATAATTCATTAGTCATAGAAATCATATGTGGTCACTTCTACCTAAAATTAATCGTTTCTTGGCCAATCCCCCAGAGTGGGTGTGAGCCATGCATCAAGGAAATCATCATCATCATCATCAGAACAGCCGGCCCACGAACGGGCGTTGTCTCCTGTTTCTCTCTTTACAATGGCGCAGTCGCGAAACACAGAGCCATCAGAAGACGTTAATCCGCCTGCCTCTATCACCCTTCGAAGCGGGCAAGTGATTTCGGACTCGCAGCCACTACATTCCGGGGAAGGCGTCCAGGCCTCCACGGCGGCTCAACCACAGGGTGGCGACTCCGAAATGACCCGTTTCTTGGACGTGTTGACGCAACGCCTCACCAACATGGCAAGCAGCTCTACTGCCGCCATTGGATGCGCCGCACCTGGGCCGCTACCTGAGACTGCTATGCCGGAATTTCACGGGTTTCAGCACGATCCGACCACCTGGGTCTCGACCGTCGACTCTGTCGCCACTAAATACTCTTGGCCAGAGTCTACGAAGCCTGGAATCGTCTTCAGGGAAGCAAGTATGCCTCATGGACTACTTGGTGTGCGGCCCTCTCGTCCACATTTGCACCGCTTCCGGGAGCCTATAACACTCTCTTCATGGAGATGCGGTCGCGCCGGCAAGCCCGAACTGATGACATTGCCGCATACATCTGCGACAAATTATGCCTCCTGCAAGCTTGCGATATTGCCTGGCCCTCTCCGGCAGCCAGACAGTACGTCATCGATGGCATATACGATTCGACGCATGCGGCCATTCTGTCTGTGCAGACAGTCCATCAAAGCATCGATGCTTTTATCCGACAGGCAGCAGAGTTGCAGGAAACTGCAAGACGCCGCGCTCCTGCAGTCTCCCCACAGGAACCCGCTACCACGCGGCGCGGATGCTTTTCCTGCGGGCGCTTGGGGCATGGATACAAGGACTGCCCACAAACGCCACGCCAAGCCATCCAGTTCCAAGCGCGGCCACTTCCAACTGTTCGGGTCCGCGTCGACGGCATCGGTGAGCTCATGGCACTCGTGGATACTGGAGCCCAGCGAACGGCGCTGCTTCGCCGACACGCCCCAGTCACCCTCCAGCCTTGGACCGAGCCGCCCCTACGGGGCCTCGGCGGCAGCGTACTCCCTGTAGGTGCGGTGGACCTGCAGCTACACACCGAAGCCGGGAGCAAGTTACTTTCCGCCGTTCCCGTCTTCGAGGACCTACCCGCTGACATGGTTCTGGGAGCGGACTACATCATGTCAGGTCAAGTACAGCTCACCATAGATGGCGACGGCGTCCACATCCGTGGATTGACCCCGAGTACTTCTCCGGATAAAAGCTCCCAAGGTGAGTCAGCAACGCTGCACTCAATCTCAGCCGTGCTCGAAAGGCACACATCACTTTTTGCCGATAGTACTGCGCAGCTCCCTGGCACTAGCTTACTAGAACATCGTATACCGACTGACAATCATCCGCCGGTGTCTGTGCCGTTACGGCGATATGCAGAAAGAGAGCGGGCCGTGATTGCCGAACAAATAGAAGAAATGCTAGCCGCTAATGTAATCAGGCCGTCTTCTAGTCCATGGGCTGCGCCTGTCGTTTTAGTCCGCAAAAAGAACGGGAGCCTACGATTCTGCGTGGACTATAGGGAGCTAAATAAGCACACCATACCCGACTCATACCCGCTGCCGCGTATTGACGACGCTATTGACACCATACGAAATTCAAGATTCTTTTCATCTCTGGATTTGAAAGCGGGGTATTGGCAAATCAACGTCGCCGAAGAGGATAAGTGCAAGACGGCTTTCCGTACGCCTTCTGGCTTGTACGAGTTTAACCGTATGCCTTTCGGGTTGCGAACCGCCCCAAGCACGTTCCAGCGGGCCATGAATACAGTACTGGGTTCGCTGAAAGACCAAGCCTGCGTTGTGTACCTCGACGACATCCTTGTTATCGGTGTAACTGAAGAAGAGCATCTACGAAACCTCGACGAAGTTCTGAAGAGGCTGCATGGCGCTGGATTCCGCCTTAACCGGGAGAAATGTCAGTTTGGCATGACGACAATATCCTATCTCGGGTATACCATATCTCAGGACGGCGTGCAGCCCCTTCCTGAAAGAATTCAAGCTGTGACCAACTATCCCGTGCCAACCTGTATTAAACAGCTTGCAGGTATTCCTGGGAATCGCGTCGTACTTGCGCAAGTTTGTCCCGAACTTTGCGTCAACAGCTGCACCGCTCACGGACCTGTTAAGGAAGGGAACACAATTTCAGTGGGGACGACCATCGCAGGACGACGCCTTCCGGACCCTTAAACATCAACTGACCCATAGCCCTGTTCTGTGCCACTTCAATGAAGAATGGACTACAGAGGTACACACCGATGCAAGTCAAACTGGTATAGGGGCCGTTCTCATACAGCGTGACCCGCACGGACGTGAGCACGTCGTCGCCTACGCCAGCCGCAAACTGTCTGACGCGGAGCGCCATTACCACTCCAATGAACTAGAGCGCCTGGCTGTCGTCTGGAGCGTTGACGAGAAGTTCCGGCACTACCTGGTTGGCCGACAATTCACTATTGTAACAGATAACTCCGCTGTGGCGTGGATGTTCGCTAAACAGCACCTCAAACACAAGTGTGCGCGGTGAATAGTTCGGCTGCAAGATTACACTTACAACATCCGTCAACGCGCAGGGGCACAAAACCAGGTTGCGGATGCCTTATCGCGAAACCCAATCGAGGAACGCTCCCTGCAAAACCGCGAAGACTGGATCATGTTCTCCCAGGAAGAAGTTTCGAATGCCCAACGCATCGACAAAGATTTAGACACCATTATGAATTCCCTATCAGACACGGGACGCAACGCCAAATTTGCTTTACGCGACGGCACGCTGTATCGTCGTCGTTGGGTCGAGAAGCAAGACGAACGCCACCTTTTGGTCATTCCTATTTCCTTACGTTCGAGTATTCTGCGTGCCATCCACGACACACCCGAAGGAGGCCACATAGGCTACCGAGCAACATTGCGCAAAGCACAAGAGCGCTTTTGGTGGCCGAGAATGGACAGGAGCGTGCGTTCGTACGTTGCAAGCTGTAAAGTGTGCCAACAACACAAACGGCGTCCGGGCTGTCAACCTGGATTACTAACACCTATTACGCCTCCGGAGACAATTTTTCACACTGTGGTAATAGACCACATCGGGCCTTTTCCAACATCGGCAGCAGGCAACAGATATATTATAGTCGCTGTGGACTACTTGTCAAGGTTTATAGAGGTCGCTGCCGTGCCTTCCCTTGCCGCCATTTGCGTCATAAACTTTCTGCGGGACCACTTCGAATGGAGACACGGCCTCCCTAAGAAACTGATCTCCGACAGGTCGACCACTTTCCGCAGTCGTGAGCTCCGTACCTACCTTCGGCAAGCGGGGGTTGAGCATCATTTCGCGGCAGCCTACCATCCACAGGCGAACGGCCTGACAGAGAGGTCGAACCAGACGCTACAAGCTCGACTGGCACCGTATTGTACGAGCAACAAGCCCGGTGAGGCCGACTGGGACGAGCATCTCAAAGCAGCTGCATACGCAGTTAACACGGCGTTGCAAAGTTCAGCCGGAACCTCTCCCTACGAAATTGTCTACGGTCAACTACCAAAACTTGGCGCTACACTCTCCTTGGACACGCCTGTACAACCTGGACGTTCTGCTGCACGAGGGACACTTTGCCGCAAAATACGAACCGAGGCGCGCAAGAGAATAATGCATGCCCAACAGGAGCAAAAGCGACATTACGACCGCCGCCGCCGTCGGGCACCGCCATACCGTATCGGCGATGAGGTGTGGGTGCAACGAGGTACACCGTCCCCTGCGAAGAAACTATGCGCGAAGTTCGAAGGGCCCTTTATTATTACGAAACAACTGGGCGAGAACACTTGGCGAGTGCGGTCCTCGGATTCTGACTCGCGCGCAGACAGAAGGAGGCGAAACAATTTTGCCGGGCATGTGTCGCGTATTAAGAATTGTGTCCGTAGAGACGTCTGAAGTGCCGAAATCTGCTTTTCTTTCAGAGGTGCACCTTTCGCAGCGTGGCCGAGTGTGATGACGAAGAGCGGCAACGGGCTTGGGCGCATGCTGTGGTATATATATATATATATATATATATATATATATATATATATATATATATATATATATATATATATATATATATATATATATATATATATATATATATATATATATATATATATATATATATGTGTGTGTGTGTGTGTGTGTGTGTGTGTGTGTGTGTGTGTGTGTGTGTGTGTGTGTGTGTGTGTGTGTGTGTGTGTGTGTGTGCACCTTCTCCTGACTATGCCAGTGGGCGCTTTTTCCGTCTGTCTTCCTTCTCCAATTGTATGTTTCCTGTTTCCGACTTTTCTTTTTCCCCGAAGGGCGCAGGGCATGAATTAAACGTCACAAATCCGACTATTCCAATTTTTCTACCACTATATGAAACAGCCGTGCGTATCTTCTCGATCAGATCGTCTTGTGTTATCAAAGCTAACACGCGCCGCTGTAATTTCAAAGTAGACACCGAGACATTCGCAGTATCGTTTCGGCCAAGTTTGTTCCTCCATGGAGCGCCGTGCCCTCTCATGCTCAAGGTTAGCATTTACGGCACTTGCGCAAAAAGCATGAACTTCAAGCGGAGCGAGGTGAATAATTCGCGCTTGTAACTGTGTTTTGACTCTCTTGAAACAGCGAAAGTATCTTCCAGCAAAGCCACTAATGTTCGGATCACCGGTGCGGGCCTGAACGGATGGTACAAGTTTGAGCAACTACACTTCCACTGGGGAAGTAATTCCAGCCTGGGCTCCGAACACCGCATCGATGGCTACACTTTTCCTATAGAGGTAGGATCTATCTATCTATCTATCTATCTATCTATCTATCTATCTATCTATCTATCTATCTATCTATCTATCTATCTATCTATCTATCTATCTATCTATCTATCTATCTATCTATCTATCTATCTATCTATCTATCTATCTATCTATCTATCTATCTATCTATCTATCTATCTATCTATCTATCTATCTATCTATCTATCTATCTATCTATCTATCTGTCTTGTTTATATGCTGCTGTGATTTCGCAGAGTTGCTTACGTTACATGTCCTCACTATTCCAGATGCACCTGGTACACATGAACACGAAGTACAGCACGGGTGAAGAGGCCCTCAAGCATCGTGACGGTCTCGCGGTGGTTGCGGTGTTCTTCCAGGTATACAACCGTAGACGGCAATGGGATTTGGTAATCGGATTTATAATCAGAGACTGTGCAGCGGCTATCGCGTCCTGCTGTTATGCACGAGATGACGTGTTCACCTACACGCCGCTAGTGTTAATGTATATAGCTCCTACAGGAGCTATGTACGGTATATGCCTTCTTTAGGAAACATATACGTTATAAAACACACATTAGGCTCCTTTACTGTATAGCCCATATATACAGTAAACGAGCAAGCACGCAAATGTGGTAGTATATTAATTAGCGGTAGAATTCGCGCAATTTGGCTGTGTAGCCTTAACTTCATTGCCAAAAAAAGGCTGTCCGCAAGTATAGACCAGAACTCTAACTAGAACACAGCCAGGCCCGTAGCCAGGCGGGGGGGGAGGGGGGGGGGGGCTGGGGACCCGACCCCCCCCCCCGAACTTTTGGTGATGTATGTGTTTTTACCGAAAATAAATAATAAAAATAGTTGTTTTTCTCAAAATTTCAAGGTTTTCAGCAAGTGGGGACACCTCCCCCCCCCCCCCCCCCCGAAAAAAATTCCTGGCTACGGGCCTGAACACAGCGAATTCAAAGGGTGCCGCCATATTTTCATCGCGCGTCGTGCCATCTATCGCAAGCGCGGCGAAACCACATCCCCGGTCTGCCATGCCAGCAGACGCTACACAAAGCAAACGCAAAACTTCCGAAACTCAGTCCGTCGGAGAGAGCGTGTTTAGCGTTTTTTCTAGCCTGGAGATTTTCGCTGTTTTTGTCCGCGAGTCCCCAATGCGAGTCCACAATGTCCACATTACGTGCTGTGCCGGCTGCGGAAGCAAGTTAGTCAGGTACGTACGCTGCTATATTTGTGAAAAATGTCCGCACTGTCAGTACGCGTGAGCCGTAATTGACATGCAGCTTGCGAAAGAGTGAAACAATGTTTTGTTGCCGCATATTGCAAGTAGCGAACAAAGCTTTATGCAAACTCATCATTTCAACGTGTATATCGCGCCATAATTAGTGTGCGTTTTGTGGGTAGCTTCGTGGAACGTAATTTTTTTGTATGAGCGCTCTTCCAATCATGTGTCTTGCTCACAAAAGCGTGAAATCAGAGAGTACCATCTGCAGTATCGTTCATCGATCCCTTTTGGAAGTTATCTGCGATATTTTAATCATGCGACGATGATGCTTCACAATCGAAACTGTGCTACTCTTAGTTAAGCCGGTATCGAGATGGGCGGAATCCCGCTGTCCCTTATTAAAGGCCTGCTGTGCAAGCATATGCTAAACATTTAACTGTTTGAGCTAGCGCTACGCCTGCGTGTGCGACGTTAAGGACATTGGTGGGAGTACTGTTTCGCTACGTGCCAATGTTATGTATTCTGTGCAGATGTCTTGTGTCCAAATAAATTTGGGAACATCAAACACTGCAATGATAGCACGAAGTTCGGGCCAGCTGTTCAAAAATACCGTACCATTTACTACCTTTTGAAGGCGAAAACTTGTAATCTTGAAGGTGTGAATGACATCAATATCACTAAAGGTGGCAAAGCACGCTGCTTGCTTCTGCTTGAAAGCACAACCTCGCGCTACATTTTCGTCAAAGGACACGCTGAACGGTATCGGGCACTAAGTGCAACCCCACACAAAGCTTGCGTCTGCCTTCAACCCAGCTGCGTGTCCCATAAAATGGAATAACTGGGCATTAAGCTAGAATACACGCAGTTAGTGTACTTACTCGCGCATTTTCACCCGGCTCGTAGTTTTTCTGTATGAATTACAATTATCCACTGGCGGCGAAGCTGAAAACGGCGCTCCGGTAAGATTCGCGTGGAGCGTTGTGATCGTCGCAGACAGCGCGCTAAGTAATATCCTCCTGCTGCGCTGCTTGTTTTGACATCCAAAGACGACGCAGTAGTGCCCAGATGCGCTCTTATACGCGGAAACGGCGTGAACAGATGCTTTATCGCACTTTAAAGTCTCAGAGCTTGCCATGTCTAATTGGCGCAACCCATGCGCCCCTTGGCAGCCATCATAAATCATAGCCAGCTCCTCGCTGACTGCTTCGCACAACATCGCCCCCCCCCCCCCCCCCCCCCCCCACGCAGTGCGTGGATAGGTTGGCGTTTTTTTTTCTTCTGTACTTCATTTGTTCCTCAAAGTAGCTGTGCCGCTTCCTGTGTGTTGTGTTTCTGTGACAGGTCAGCCCGCGCGACAACCCGGCGCTAAGCGCCATCGTAGGAGCTCTGCGGCAGATGAGCAGCGGAAGTACCACGCGAGTGAACCTGACCTCCATCCCGCCGCTGCGACAACTGATGCCCCAGGATCCGCAGCTTTACTACCGCTACCAGGGCTCGCTCACGACACCGCCGTGCTCTGAGGTAGTCACCTGGACTGTGCTGGCGCAACCGAGCGGAATCAGCGAAGCACAGGCACGTCGAATAAATAATAATAATAATAATAATAATAATAATAATAATAATAATAATAATAATAATAATAATAATAATAATAATAATAATAATAATTGTTCGAGCACCATAACCACAAGGCAACCGCGGCGGGTGTGAGATAAGGTAGCAACGGTGAGAAGTAAAGTACAAAAAAAAATGAAACATAGAGAGACAGCCGACAAGAAACAACCATCCTTACAGGAGAAGCTGCTCGGTTAAAAAACACATCAAAATAGCCGATTTAACTGAGAATAGGATCGAAATATTCCTAAGCAAGCATGCTCGCAAGCGTCTTGTCAAAGTGGTGCACAGTGGGAAATGTCAAAAGGAATCTATTGGGGCACGTCACCCACTTTCCCGTTCAACAAATAAATAAATAAATAAATAAATAAATAAATAAATAAATAAATAAATAAATAAATAAATAAATAAATAAATAAATAAATAAATAAATAAATAAATAAGTCAGTTAGTTGTCCATCAATCGCACATCTCAATACACCAATAGCGACAACTCTCAGTGAAAGAGGCTCTTTACAAATGTTGTTAGCGTTGCCTGACTGATATTTAAGCTACTTTACTCTTTCTTCTCTATAGCTGCAAGCCTTCCGCAACCTAGTAGTGGACCATGGTAACGGAAGCAGCCCCGAGCACCTCGTCAACAACTTCCGTCCCGTCACTACCTTGAACGGCCGCCCCGTCTTCACGAACTTTTGACACGATTTGCAAGCTGACAGGCAAGCCGAGCAAAAAGTTCGGCACTGCTACTAAACGTTGGAGAGGATTGGGTGCAAACAGGGCTGGGCAAAGATACTTTGAAATTGTATCGCGATACGATACAAGATACTCAGGCAAGAAGTATTGGAGATACAGATACAAGATATTGCCGCAATAATTGTATCCGATACGATACTTGGCAATTGTATCTTAAGATACTTCGATACATTCTCAAATTTGTTATTATAGATCCATATAATGTAGCAGCAAATGCCTATGCACGAAAATGTCTGCTTCAAAATTCCTTAATTGTGACCTATTTTGTTTCACTTGAATGAAATGTCTGTTAGTATCTCAAAAGTTTTGCCCTTCTTGCTCAAAGTACATTAGTTTCCTTCTCCAAAACAACTTATTGGGGTTTGTTTTAGCTTTTTCACAGGACAACTCTTTGTACACTTCGCTGACAGTGGTACTTGCTTTGCACAGCTTGCCGACCATCTAGCAGGTTGCCATATAATCACAATAACTTCAGTAAGAAGCCTTCGCACGACGGCGCGAATACCGGTGTGGAATTTTACCTTGTCCGTAAAAGACAGCTTGCACAATACCGTATGTCCGGACAGATGTGCAGCAGCAACATCGCTGGTAGCGACATTTTTTATTTTTTTTTGGGGGGGGGGCGCATGGTGTATTAAGGGTTTGAGCCATTTCGCTAGCGGCCCGGCCCACAGACATGATTGTCTTCGTCTCATTTGTTTTTATTTTCTAAATAAGTATGTTCGTGAGCTGCACAGACATAACTGGTCTCAAGCATTCCTTTCGTAAGGAACACGTGGTCACCATGTGCTAAAACATAACCGTGGGACAAAAACTCTATATTTCAGAATCCGCGTCCAGATATCAGTCATTCTGTACATCGCTATCGATGTTTCTCGAATCCTGACTCCAAATCCCCTTCAGAAATGACCTATATATGAGATATGGGAAAGGCTGCCTTTCAAACGTCATTTTGTTCAAACTCTCTGCCACCATCTTCACTGTCCCGGCCCTTGCAACTAAACTTCGCGACTGCGGCCTGCTGGCTATAAGCTCAGTTTGAGACCCCTGGTGTATACGCAGATGACGTAACACTGCAATGAATTGTCATATTCTACTTATCTGCTGGCGTAAAAGATTCTTTGTTGAGATACTCAGTAACGTGCAATCTTTTTAGCAATTATTTTTCAACGAGAGAACATGTGCAACACAGAAACGTCTCAGACGTATTTAATAGTTCCATAAAACGTCGCAGTACACCGCCGCTATTCGCGCTATTGCCACTTATAGCTCCCATTACGTGGCGATTAGTAATGCGAAAAATATTTAAGAAAGCCTGAAACAGGAAAAAAATGTAAGTAAAATAGAGAGGTGGTTGTGTATCAAACATTCACATTGAATGAGCACAGAAACACAACAGAGACGGCGCCCTTAATAGCTATGAGCATGAATTATTGTCAACTTACCTGTTGAGACAATAGAAAATTCAGTGCCTATATGGAAAATTGCCTGAAACGACTCGTCAGAACGTTCATGAGCAAAACAGAGCATTCAGCAAAACAAAGTTTCTCGAATCTCCTTCCTAACATCTTTAAGATGGCTCCTAATGATTTCCATTATTATAATGCAAGCTCAATTTCGCTATTTTCCTAAGCGGTAAGCAGAATGTTTTGTACTGTTTACTCAAAGTACGCCCACCTAATTATATATTTGTTTTCAAAATCGCCTTGGCAACGTGTAAATGTGTAAACAGTAGTGGAAATAAAGTAGACAGAAGAATAAAACCTATATCTTATTTTCGGAGCGCGTTGCAAAAGACATACTGCGGTGACCAGACCGGAAAAACAGTGCAGAGACTTAGGTAATGTAAGGGATGCAAAATGACAGCTAAGAAAGCACTACTGCTAATAATCAAATTATGATTTCATAAATTATTTGAATAAATGTAGGAAGAAGTGAAAACTACGGTACGCCAAGATAGTTTCTGTTAGGTAAACTCTGGCACTTTTAGATCTAGCGTCAGTACCAGGGGTGCTATCGTTGTTAGATTCTTATTTGCATATAGGTTAATTCATGGCATGCAAGTCAAACTTACATCCACGAGATCCTTCAACTCGCTGATATGTAAAATCCACGTGACGCAAAGGAAGCCCATTCATGCACGCATCACATTTCGTTACGGAGCAAGACGCGAGACAACACGCAAGAGAATATTCAATAATGACACTGTAGCAACATCAGAATTTGCGCGATAGACGCGGCGCAGGACAGTGACTAAGAGCAAGTGTCGCGGCATTGGCGCAACTAAAAAGAAAAGAAATCGAGCAAACAAAAGGTACGTGGGCTGGGCGTAGACGTCCGCGCGCTTGTCTTCCTCATCTTCTGCCCTCACTGGGGTACTCTGGCGGAAAAATAAAATTGCGTCACTGCCCTAAGACTTATTCAGATGGCTTAGTGGCACCAGTACCAGCTGGAGAAGCGGAGCTTGGCCAGCGAATATTGTTTCGCATGGTTGTGTTGCGATAGAAGTATCTTGTATCTTAAGATACACGATACATTATTGAATGTATCGGAAATACAGATACAGATACTCGTTTTGTGAGACATATCGCGATACAGATACAAGATACTCAAAGAGTATCTAAGATAGTATCTAAGATACATGTATCTTCGATACTGCCCAGCACTGGGTGCAAAGATAGGGAGAGAAGGTGTTCATCACGAGGATTAAGACAGTGACGATGAATAAAATTCGGAGTCGTTCCCTTCTGCGAAGGTGGGTGACCAGCTGAAGTGAGAGGGGGCACTCCCGTGCCTGCTCTCCTAGGCGTTCTTCGTCAGCGCGTTCCTCCTCGGGCTTGCTCATAATTGCGATAGACCTATACTTGCCACACGTGACAGTGCCAGCGCAGCGCCCTAGACCCGACTGACGTGGCCAAACACGAACGAAAGGCGCACTTCTCCACTTAAGTTTTCTACAATTCCCCTTGGTGTCGCACTCCCTCCGTGATCGGCCCACTTGCATACCGATCCCTGATGTTAACTAATGACGTCATAATGTGATGTCATCGCTCGCGGAGGACGTCGCGTGGCTTTATTTTTTAACACAAAAGTGTTTTATCCTCGGGTCCACTAAAACTTCACTGACATCATTTCCGTCACGGGTGTGACGTCGGTGAAATGCTAACGAACGGATAACAAAGAAAAACCGCAAGAAAAAGTTTCACTGATTTGCATGACCTATGAGTCGAACCCACGACCTCTCCGCCGGCATCGATAGGAGCCGGGAGTTTTACCCTCTACGCTACCGACGCTCATGCATGCGCCCTTAGAAACGAGCCCGATATATTTTACACCTTCTCCCTTTCACGGCGACCTTTGTTCGTGTGGGACGGTGTCGCCGTCTTGGAGAGGTGAATTACTGCGTCATGACACTAACGAGCGCCGACTGGACGCGCTTTGGTAGCTTCAGCGCAGCGGAGGCTCGCTCCCCGGTTTCCACTCCATTTCGTTTCAATACAATTGGAGTGAGTGCTTTCTTGCAATGAGAGACACGCCAGCGGACTGCCGGACGCCTTCGTGCGTTCACGGCTCAAGCTACATGTTCTGCCTCTCGCGTTCCTTAAGCGCTGTGTGGTAGCGTATTCATGTGTATGCTTGTGTATGCTGGTGTAGGTTACCTAATTGCTGGAGAGCGCACATCTTGCCGCTTCTCTCCTCAAATGAGGACGCTTCCCATGAGCGCATATCGAGTACATGTGACTGTGTGCTTGTTGATGCCATCTTTGCATGGGATTCCCCATACGCTTTGTCCGGGCTTATGTTAACTCCTCTAGCTACCACAAAAGTTTAATAATGATCATCGACGCTAGTCGTCGGGATGGATATGTGCCAGTAGGATCTTATGCGCGTCCACATCAAACGGTGCTATAGCCGCCAAACACCAACAGACATTGTGCAAGCTGTCATTTACTAAATTACAATGAAAATTTACTACTTTTGTAAAGACAAGTTTCACTTTCGTGTTATACCAATTTCTATACGGAGGGATCAACCATTTACACACCAAAAGCAACCAGGTGTGCCATTTACAGTTTCGCTGTAAATGACACACCTGGCTGATTTTGGTGTGTAAATAACACCTGGTCATCGGTGTGATGTTTTCAGAACATCACACCGACAAAAAAAGTCTTCCAGACAAAGTGAACGGGGAACGACCGCCATCATAGCACAATTGGTAGAGCATGGGACGCGTAATCTTAGGTTTGTGGGTTCGGGCCACACCGACGGCAAAATTGATCGTTGCCCACTTTCATTCACTTAACTTCTACACACCAGTTCAATAAAACAAAATGATATCTTTTACGCTTTCTATGGCTTAATTGTCAATTGTATTCAATAGGTTGTGTCTAACAAAAGAACAACAACAAAAAACGAGCCCCTCGAACAATTCCTCTTCTGCTATTCTTCCAGAATGTACCGCAAGGCATGTATCAAAAAAGTTTATACAAAGGCATCGAGTAAATATATGCAGTCCTCTTCGTTGCCAATACTCTAGCTATCAATGAAGGAACTTGTAAGACTCGTCCAGTTGGCACAAAATCTTTTCCAGACGTGCGAGAGAGAGAGAGAGAGAGAAAGAGAGGAGACGTGTGTATATACCAACTGGACAATGGACTCAGTTTCGCTAATTCATAGCTAGGGTATTGGCATCAAACAGCACTTGTGCCTTTCCCGTAGAATGTCTCCTCATGCTAACCAGGAAGGCTTTGTCGTCCACAGTGTTTTGAGGGAGCTCACGAAGAATGGTATCGGTTTCCATGGGAGCGGTCACTACAGGGCCCCATATGCCATACTGGAGGCCATAGCGGAGAAGCCGCCGAAACGTTATCCGGAGGCATATCAGCCGCTCCGCAACCCAGTTGGGCAAGTAAGGTGACAAGTGAGCGACGATTGACAGCGTTTAGTCCTATTTGTGTATTTTTAAAGACGATAGTCTTTCTTGGGATACTTGAACCTTGGGATACTTAGGATACTTGGACTGACTGGGCAGCCTTGACGAACTGAACGCTTAATTTTAATGGGGGCCCCCAGTGTCTTGTTGATTATTAGACTTGTACTACCATTCAGATATGCCAGGGCGACACCGTCAGCAATTATTTTACCAACGTTAATGTGCTCCAGTACTGCAAACAAAAACACATGGGCGACACAATCAAAAGCCTTCCACAGATCCAGCTGGAGTACGGCTACACGGGCTTGAAAAATGGAAGCACCTCCAAGTGCAAAGTCTTTCTTTTTTAAATTACATACGGGAACACTACCAGTAAGAACCTTTTTAGAGGAGCGAGGTTTCTATATGCCATGGGGCTCCAAATGCTTAATCTGTAACAAACCTCAAACAATTGACCACGTCTTTCTGCACTGTTGGGAGGGGGTGTACTTTTGGGACGTGTTGTAGAGGACAATAAAAAAAGAAGTTCCGCTAGACCCTCATGGAATTAGGTACTTAGCAATAAACAATGAGGACGGATTACCTTTTGACCTAATCATGATGATTGGCTTGCACAGTATATGGCGCTCACGAATGGCGGGATTTTACTGTGATCCGGACAGAAGACCAGCAAGACAGTATATTGTCACGTGGTCGTGACGTCCACGAAGACAGCAGTCGGCGCGCTCAAGATGAAACTCTTTATTTGGCCGAACTTGTGGCCGGGAAATGAAAACCAAACTACAGCAATACATGCTGTACACTGATAGCGGCGAACAGGGCGTCGGCCGTCGATAAAAACTGATCATGGCTGGGACGCGCCGTCTTTTATACATCACGCATCGAACTTTCTAGCCTTATCACTGGTGGTCGCGCAAGCTCTGCGCGCAATGTTAACAAAATTATCCACTACAATCACGAAGCTTCTCGAATACTGCGGCGCGGTCAGCGTCGAGCGTGGCTAACCGTTCTTGCGGGTCAAATCCGAGTGCATCAAAATAAAACAAGAAGTGGGCGTGGCAATATTCAAGGAAGTGTGACCCGGTTGATTGAGGTAGAAAAAGCAAAAGAATGCATTCCTTCATGGTTGGCTAGAGTAGAACCCCTGCTTACTATAAAGGAATTTTAAATCACAATGTTGTTCATCCACTGGCTGACGGTAGATGTGCGCTTGCATGTTTGTGGTGTCTTGTAAAAAAATTCTGTTGTCCCCGTTTGTGTTACGTACAACCGGAAATAAAGAAAAAAGATAGCTGATCCCTCTGTCGTAGGAATCGGTATAACACGAAAGTGGAACGTGTCGTCAAAGAAGTACAGTCGAAACCCGCGATAACGAAATTACGAGGGAACGAAATTCTCACCGCAACGAAATATTTTCGGAGCACCGGCGAACACCCATAGGAATCAATGCATTTCGTAACTCGCGACTACGAAAAATATTCATACCGCAGTCCCTCATTAACGAAATTTTTGAAACACGAGTGCGCAAATATTCTACTCTCGCAACATTAACTACATTCGAAAACTGCTGAAATGCATTCATGCTACACTTAAATTGTGCAAAACTATCGCTACAGCGCACTTGAGAGACAGCCGCCATCACTGTTTACAAAAAAAAACAAACATAAAGCTGGCGACAATGATGATGATGATGGCTTGCCGAAACACCTGCTCGTTATCACGGACTACGTAGCCAAATCCGCATTCCTCATGGAGTTTCGTTCGTTGGCTTGGCTCTGTGCTTGGCTTGTCGGCTTTGCGCGCAGATGGTCGCGTGTGTGGAGCCATTTGTGGAGCGTTTGCTTGGTCGCTTGGTGCAACGTGAACTGTGTGTTGCGATTGCTTCGTCCAAGTTTGCTGCCTGCGAAGATGCCGCCTCCAACGAAAAAGCGGAATTTATCACGCTGGAAGATAAGGCTGCAATCATCAGTGAGGGGGAAAAGGGCAGGGAAAAGAATCACAGCATATCCACGGAGTGAATGATGATGAGTGGGCGAAGCTGCGGAGGTTCATCGGTAAACCGTGAATCTTCCGTGAATTCTGCCCAGTACATCATCACCGACGTGAGATCGGGCGCGTTTATACTCAAGGTTCGATGAGAGTTATGACGACTTGCAGCTCACTAACCCTTTCAGCCGTGGATTTTTTATTTCGGCCGGAGACATTTTTTGTGCGTGTTTTCCTAATAGTTAGGACCTCAGAAGACCAAAAACGAAATATTGAGCCAGTGGTGCTAGTATTTATGGAATAATTAACATGGAATCAAATTAGGTCATCAGGGCTCAGTGGTTGTGAAATTAGGCAAATGGCTTCTTTATTTCTGCTACTCACTAGAGTACACAAAATGTGAACCACGTCTCATTTTTCAGTGTGATACTCCTTGAAACAGCTTCTGTACGACGTCCCGAAAACGGCGCATAGTCGCCTCACCTGACCCGCCAGGGCATCACGCATGACTTCGGTCAAGCTGTTTCTTTTTTGTAGCTCCCAGCTCCTCAAATATGTCGCAACTTTGGTGTCAATCACAGTGGGGATCATTGAAGAAGTATTTCCCCTAGAACGAGCAGTTTAGGTTTCATTTCTGAGGTGCTAGGGGAACTTTTGTGCGGTGTCGTCAATTGACGACGCCAGGGCCGAAAGGGTTAATTTTACATGTACGCTGTGAATTTTCATTGTTTAGAAAACCATTGCCTTAGAAAACATCTGGCGTCTTTCGTTAAGCAGCTGGCGTCTTTTCGTTTTGCTTTAGAAACATCTGGCGTCTTTTCGTTTTGCTTTTAGAAAACATCTGGCGTTTTTCGTTGGTTTATTTCATCAATCAACGGCGTTTTGAACAAAATTTTTATTGTTTAATCACGCACAGGAGAAATCTCACCAGGCACTACCTTGGAGGTCAACAATGGCTGCTAATGGGAATGAGAGACAGAAGAAGTCGGCTTTTAGCTAACACTTACACTTCTACATCTACTAACGTTTCCTACTGGAACATGCCAATGGCTGCTAATGGGGAATGAGAGACAGACGAATTCGGCTTTTAGTTAACGCGCACGCTGCGAATTTTTTATTGTTCAACAACGCACAGGAAAAATCTCCCACCGGCACCACCTTGGAGGTCAAGATCTGGTACTAGCGTTAAGACTGGTTGCGCCCTACGACGGGGACGAACGGGTGCCGCTTTAAGGAGCTTCGCCCGATCGCTTCTCGGCCTTTTGGCTAAGATCAAAGTTTTAGTCAAGAGGCGATTGCAGTTATCAAAGTCGAGTCATCCCCCGGTGCCCGCGATCGGCTCGGCCGGTTGCCTGCAGCGTGAGGATGGCGTTCCGGGCCCCACCCCCCAAAGCGCATTGCTTCTGTTTTAATTCGCCGTCTGATTCAACTGCGGACGATATCATCGATGCAGTAGAAGAAGTCACCGGACCGAAAGGACTGAAGTCTCTACAGCACCAGGGCGGCACGAAGTTCTGCATCGCGGTAACCTCGTCCGCGGCCGCAGCGAAGCTTACAACACGTGGCTCCTTTGTGTTGAATGGAGTCGCAGTGCCGGTAGCCCCGGTATGCCCTCAAGTCATAGCAGTGACGGTCTTCAGGTGCCCCCTGTACCTGGGCGACGCATCCCTGGCGGCGGCGTTTTCGCAATACGGGAAAGTTCTGGACATCTTCGAGCAGACTTTCAGAGGACGTCAACACGTCGGCAACAGTCTGCGAGTAGTACGACTTGAAATGTCAAAACCAGTGCCCAACTTTATGACAGTTCAAGGACATCGCGTCATGTGCGACTACCGGGGCGTCACAAAGGTTTGTTCCAGGTGCTCGCAAGAAGGCCACGTCGGCAAAGACTGCCACACGCGACGATGTGCGAGATGCGAGGCTTTTGGCCACGATACAACGGGATGCTCAGCCCCGTGCCGCCGTTGCGCCGGGGAACACGCCACGGCAGACTGCCTGCAGCCAAGGTCCTATGCCGCAGCCGCAAGCGCGAAACCAGCACCAGGTCGCACCATCCCTGTCGCGGCGGATGACGAAACACGAGCTCAGACCGCGGGGCTACAAGTCTAAGCCGAAGTGGCCCAAGCCGGACGGCCGGACAACCTTCGGGAGGAAGCAACCGACAAGGACTGGAGCTCGTGGGCCGAAGACTCATCCTTCGGCCCACTAGCGGAGAAGGATACCTCACCGTCCGCAGACGCCGAGTCACAGTCAGGAAAGAGCCAAGCCACCTCAACGGCGTCGGACTACTCAGGAGCACCAGCGAGTCACATCGAGAAGGAGCCACAGTCACCCTCCACTTCAAGCGCAGAAAGCACGCCTGGCAAGACCCCGGGCGCGAAGCCAATCGGCAGCCAGGTGGCCGCCGGGCGAGGGCACCGAAAACACACCGTGGACCCCCCAAATAGGCGGGCCGCCGCGGAAACGTCGAGCCCACCTCACGACCAGTCGCCATCGAGCCCGATATCTCGCATCGTCAAGCAAGCCCGTGACCCCAGCCTCCGCAACCCTCTGCACCTATTAACGGACAGCCTTGGACAAGACGACGAGATGGAAACAGGGAAACCGGACTTGAAGCGGCCACACCATTCGTCGTCGTCAAGTGCCGACGAGCTCGGAAACCCCCGCAAGCAGCAGGCGACGGAACAGTCGCGCCCCGCGGACCCAACCGGGTCTGCAGCCCCAGACTCGTAACGGACGCGGTGGGACCCGTCGTTCGTCGGCGGGAAGGTACCGTCTCGGTTCCCTTTTACTAGCGCCATGCTTAACTTACTCACTTGAAATGTTCAGGGCTTTTGTAAAACCGATAAACAGATGGAAGTGATTCATTTCGCTAGAGAACATTTCGTTGATCTGTTGTTCCTACAAGAAGTGAACTTTGTTTCGTCTTCGGAGGTAGCCGCCTTTCAGAGGCGATTTAATCTACCGCGTTTCTTTTCCCTGGCATCCGCACGCAGCTGCGGGGTCGGGGTAGTGACAGTGAACCCCGCCCCCTTTTCATCCGTGTTTAACACAGTAGATAGCGACGGGCGCGTGTTGATGCTGAAATGCGTGGTGGGAGGCTTGCGCATGCGCTTCGTTTCAGTGTACGCGCCCACTCGTAAAAGATATACGAACGGCTTTTTCCGCTCGCTGACGCCCTACCTACTAGATGATTATGCCACAGTCCTTTGCAGGGACTTTAATTGTGTCCTTGATAGTGCGCGCCACGTGCGGGGCCCAGGCCAAGGCAGGAATATAGCGAATGCACGGGAACTAGCCAGCCTAACCCGCGACTTCGGTCTTAAGGACGCCTGGGTTCTATTGAAAGGCGGAACCTTCACCCCGACGTGGAAAAGAGGTTTATCTGAAACTAGGCTGGATAGATTCTATGTTAGCGAGGCCTTAGTTCCGCTGGTATCTGACGTGACAGTGCACGCGTTTCCAGACGAAGCGGGCCATATATCGGACCACTTCCCCGTGGTTCTAGCCATGGCCTTGCCAGACCGTCGACTGGAAGGGAGGCGTTTTTGGAAACTGGACGTCGCAGTACTGGCAGACAACGAGGCAAAAGAAACCCTGCGCGCGGGGATAAGTAGTACTCTGGCTAACGCGGGGGATCCCTCCCTGGAATGGGATAGCCTAAAATCGCAGTGGCAGTACTGGGCGAGAGAGAGCGGTCGGAACGCAAGACTGAGGCTCACATGTGAGCTAAACGAAACACTGAGAAGAGTAAGGATTGTCAAGGCAGGCGCCCCCCTGACCCCTACCACGAGGGAGTATTTAAAATTATTAAGGACACGGTACGATCGTATATTTTTGAGGAGTACGCAAAAGGCGATCACATATGCCCAGGACTCGGTTCTCCGAGACGCCCCTGAGCTAACTCGATTTTTGCGTACGCGGCGTACACAGGATAGTCCCCACAGATATGTGACGTCGGTCTACATGCCAGACGGGTCGGAGTCCGAAAACGTCGCAGACATAGACAGGACATTCTCGGAGTACTTCACGAACTTGTTCTCCGAGGGTGACCCGGATACAGGCGCGGATGTGTCAATTAGGGAGTTGGAACGTCTGTGTGGCACAGTTCCGAAACTGCCTGCAGAAGCGAGCGGCAACCCGTTGAAGGCAGTGTCAGCAGCTGAAGTATTCGTGACACTACGCTCGATGAAAGTGGGCTCAGCCCCAGGCCCAGATGGCCTGCCCATTGAATTTTATAAAGAATTCTGGCGGGAAATCGGCACAAGACTGGTAGGGATGATCAATCGTGTTCTAAACAATGATAAAATTCCGGAGTCATTGGCAGAGGGGAAGTTAATCTTGATTCCTAAGGAAGGTAAAGACCTCCGACAACCTGGGGCATCGCGCCCGATAACAGTACTAAACGCTGACTACAAAATACTCGCCGCGGTTCTGGTCAGCAGACTCAAGCACTGGTGGCCAGAAATCATTTGTAGTGAACAAACAGGCTCGGTCATCGGGAGAAATATTTTTAACGCTTTAACGCTCACCCGTGATCTTCTGGCCTACACGGAACACACCAAAATATCAGGGTTCTGCGTTTCGCTCGATCAAGAGCACGCATTCGACAGGGTCCGTCATGAATACCTCTTTGCCGTGTTAGGTCTTTATGGCTTCCAACCTAGTGTGATCGACCTGTTTCGAAACATATACGGCAGTATGACGAGCACCTTGGTCATAAATGGTGTTGCTAAGGAGACGATAAGGCTAACCAGAGGCGTGCGGCAGGGGTGCGCCTTGAGCCCCATGCTGTTCGTCTTGTGTATCGACCCATTCATCCGTTTGATCTTGGCGGACACGAACATACGCGGACTTCCCCTACCGGGGTCCGCGACAGTGAAAGTGTCTGCGTATGCGGACGACGTCACGGTTTTTATCCGAGACGGGGATAGTATGTTTCATGTTTTGAGACGGTTTGAAGAGTACAGCAGGCTCTCGGGAGCGAAATTAAATATGAGCAAAAGTAGCGCCCTAGTTCTTGGCGCACAGCAGCAAGTTAGCTTGCCGAACAATCTGAATATAGAAGAAAAGATAAAGATACTCGGGGTGGTTTTCGAGCGTACGGGAGTTGCGGCAGATGTCTGGGACCAGATAACCCAGGAAGTTGTTGACTCGACGCAGAAGGCGATCAGATGCAAGTTTTCGTTTGTCGAAAAGGCTTATCTGATCAAGTGTATTTTTTTGGCTCGCTTCTTCTATGTAGCGCGGTTAGTTTTCCCTCCGGCACCAGTGCTAAAGGTTCTCAGCCGAGCCGTGTTTTCTTTCTTTTGGGACGGGAGCACGGAGCGGCTTCGTAGAGACGTACTACGACTACCCCGGCGTCTCGGAGGCTATGGCCTCCCGTGTTTAGCAACGACGGCGCAGCTTCTCGCTCTGAAGACAGTGCTAGGAGTGCTAGATGACGTAGCGGCACCCGCAAGGCCACTTGCGATGTTTTTTGTAGGTCCATTGCGTAGAGCACTGGTTCCCCGAGCACTAGGAAACCTGTACCCGAGCGCGGAAAACACCCCGCCGTACTACAAAGCGCTCGTAGCACTGTTCCGGGAGCTCACAACCGTGGATCCAGACTTAGAACCAAGAGAAGTAGCGCCAGCACGGATGTGCGAACTACTAGTGTCTGCCTGATCGGCACAAAGGAGCCCGCCACCAACGTTCCCCTGGATAGAACTAACATCGGGAAGGCTACCCAAGGAGGTAGCCGACGTACAATGGCAACGAGCGTGGCGAATTTTGCCGACTCTAGACCGCTTACAGAGCTGGGGGATCGTGCAGTATGCGAGGTGCCCCAACTGTGGCAGTACCGAGACCGCGGCTCATGCTGTGGCAACGTGTGTTGTCGCTAAGACTTTTTGGAGACTAATACACAGGTGTTTGCCCGGTTTACGGATCGCTCACTACTACACAAGGGGCCGGTGCCCCCGGGGAGCCATTGGTAGGTTAGTGATCGCCTCGGGCGAGCACGTCCTTTGGCGGAACCGCTGCAGAGCACGCATCCGTCGGCAACGTCTGCGGCTACAGTGGCCGCTGTTAGCGCAGTTTAGGAAAACATTGCTGAGCTATCTGGAGTCCCAATTGGAAACACACGGCGAAGCTGAATTCCTGCGACACTGGTCGTGTCCGTTTTTGACCGTGGTAAACAAAAGAGTGCGCCTCACGGTGGCTTTCCCCGACCTTGAGGTGTATTGACATGTACCGAGTCACGGCCGCCGTTGAAGCATGCACACTATGACGTTTGTCACTGGTTACTGTATACGTTAATTTAAGTGGTCAGGTGAACTAGGCAGCAAAGAGAACTGTCCTAGCTGATCATGTGTTGTGTTAGCCCATAAAAGCAGTTGGTGCATTGTATGCCTCAGGCCTTTCTGTATTGGCTGTATGTATTGTGAAGAAAACTAACCTTTTCCGAGTCTGTTCGGTCCGACCTGAAACCACGGTAGAATGTATTTTGAAGAAAATAAAACTTTTCTGTTTCGCCCCTAAAAAATGGACATCGCCAAAGAATTCGGCATTGCGTGCAGCTCGCTGTCCACGAATCTGCGCTGATCCAGCGGAGCCGGAAGAAGGTTCGCCTGTAGGCGCACTTGATGACGGTACTGGTGACAGCGCAGTGCCCTTGTCACTGACCAGTGCATGAGGCGAACTTTGTGCCGTGGCAAACGAGATTTCCGATCGAGAGGCATGGAATTGCTGCATGGTAAGGGCCGCCAAAGGAAACTTACAGACTTTTAGAAATAAGATGTCTTTTTGTAAATTCCATGTCTTTTTTGCCACATTCTCGCGCCAACGAAATTCCCGCAAGAGCGAAATTTTGTGCTTTCCCCACCGATTTCGTTATTGCTGGTTTCAACTGTAGTTGATTGCTTAGAGTGCATTGGTATATGAGAGCTTGTACAATGTCTACTATTGTTTGGCAGATATAGCACCGCTTGATGTGGACGAATTCACGTTGACGCCTAGTGACACGTCTGCGTACCGACGACGTGTACACAGCATATGGTGAATTCCGCGCAAATATAACATCAACAAGCACATAATAAACACTGACATTTGATATGCACTCCTTCAAAGCGTCATGAAACGCGAAGAGAAACGCTACGCGCGTCGTGTCTTCCCCCTAGCGTGGAATCTCACAGGGCGAGCGGGGAACGCGGTGCGACAGCCAGGCGAGCATCAGAGAGCTATTTTTCGATATGGATGGATGCTATGAGCGAGGCTTGGGCTAAAGCCACGACCTCGCAGCGGGTTAAGATGTTGACGAAATTCACTTCTACGAACGGGACGGTCGTAGCAATGGCGCGTTTTCTTTGTTTTAAAGACGATAGTCTTTCTTCGGGAACTTAAACGCAGAAATTTTGGTCTGTCTTTCTGTCTGTCTTTCTGTTTGTCGGCACGTCACTCGATTCAGCCACCCGGCCAAAGTTGAACCACTTGCTTACCGCCCACCCATCTTGAACTGGTACGGCTGTTCATACTTGTGAACGTTGTCGATCAAAAAGTAAATATTACGCATATCTGAGGTGCAACATCATTAGGTAAGTATTAGGTGGTGTGTTCCTTTAATAGAAAATACATAGATACGCAATTTTAAAGACCATAGTTTCTTAAGCTGCGCTGAAAATGCGACTGCGTTTAAACTTGTCTTGCTCCGTGCCCTCTGCACAAGCTCATGTTGTGTTTCGGTTTCGGTTCAGTATTGCATTGTACGAATGACAGGGGGCGCCGCTCTAGCATTCCTGTTTTACCCAGGCGACATGTAAACAAGAGAGTTTGTGCAGGGTACTCGTTGAGTGCGGACGTTTCTTCTCCTTCGGCGCATCGCACCAAACCGCGTGTTCGGGCTGGCCGGCGTCCCGGCCGGTCGCGTTGGTCACCGCCGGTCTTCGCCCGCCGCTACGCCGGGACTACCAGCCCGCAACACAGCACTCATGTTTCCCGACGTATTGCCAGATGGCGTCCATATCTCACGCAGCGCCTCTTCTATCGTCTTTAGACGACATTTGCAGCGAAGCACGCAGATACGCGGCCAATTTTTTTGTTTTCGAACCTCTTGGCACACATTTCACCGCCCCGTTATAAAGGGGACGCTCATAGTATCCATCAGTACATCCAAGAGCACTGCGAGAGGAAAGTTTGAAATATAAAAGGCGCATTCTTGTAGCTTCCGTTATGTGTTCGGCGGTAGCTCAGAGGGCTAAACGCCCGCCCGCCACCGTCGTGGACCGAGAGGTCATAGGTTCGACACTTGTGAACGAAACATTTTCTTATAGTTTCTTCTTTCTGACGTATTTCCGTGACGGAAATACGTCATGAAAGTCTTAGAGGACCCCAGCATAAAACACGTTCGTGTTAAAAAACGCCAGGCCTGCGTAGAAAGCGCAGCACAGTCACAGGGAAAGCTGGAGGAGTGGCATTTCTAGAGCCCGTTATAAGCTCTCTTGTAGCTACTAATACAAGTACACTACCAACGTACCCACTACGCCACAGATCTTAATTTTTGTGAATTTGGGGAGCACCCACCACAGCATTATTCGTCATTCTGCGGAGAAGTGAGGTACCATCTGTAAGGCATCATATGTGCACTTTGTTGATGCTACGGTTGATGAGGTAGAATATTTATGGCTGAGCCTTTTGTAATGGCTGGGAAGCTTAAACGACACACTAGTTACGTAATTAGCATTGTGTGACGCCCGGTCCTTATTTAACTCTCCCACCATGCTTTATAACATAAGTTAACGTGAGAAAAAGAGAAAGAGAGAGAGAGGGAATAAACTTTATTCAGACCCTGAGTTTATTCATCCATCCATCCTGAGGAAATGGATCATGGAAGCCTTATAGGCTTCCTTGGCAACCGATAGAAGTGCACTTGCGAGGAACCCACTACGCTATAAATCATCATAATTTTTGTGAAGTAGGGATGCAGCCACTATGCAATTTTCGTCATTCTGCGGAGAACCGTGGTAGCCCCTAACCACCTGTAAGGCATTATGTGCACATTGTTGATGCTGTGGCTGATGACGATGAAGAACTATGGCAAAGCCCTTTGTAATGGGTTGGAAGCATTCAACAACCCACTCGTTGCGCAATTCGCATTGTGCGACGCCTGGTTACAGAATTCGCGTTGTGTGACGCCTGGTTCTTATCTTACTCTTCTACCACACTACATTACATATGTTAATGAGGTTCCTTCCCGACATGAAGCCTGTATAGGGTCTTTTGCAGCGAAATATATTAGTGTAGTGCGCATCCTACGTGTACATTGGAACATGGGTAAAGCTTTTGGAACTAAAATTATCCATGACACTCAAACTTATTTTGTGTCCGCCGCGAGGCATATGGTGGTTACGGTGCTGGGCTGCTTACCTGAAAGTCGCGGGTTTGATCCCGGCTGCGGTGGTCGCATTACGATGGAGGCGAAATGCTAGAGGCCCGTGTACTGTACGATGTCAGTGCACGTTAAATGACGCCAGATGGTCGTATCTTGCGGAGCCCTTCACTACGGCGTCCCAGGTAGCACACATAGTCTAGAAAACGTTTTTTAGAGATAAATGGGATAAAACTAATTCTAAACCAATTTCGACGTTTTAAAAACGTCAGAGAAAATCCGTATTATATCCGTTTTTAATAACGTCTAGAAAACGTATTTTTTAAGACCATTTTGGTCTGGTACGTATATTTCAAGACGTTTGTTCGATTCTAAACCAATTTCGACGTTTTAAAAACGTCACAGAAAATCCATAATATATCAGTTTTTGATAACGGCTAGTAAACGCATTTTTTAGGACCATTTTGGTCTGGAACGAATATTTCAAGACGTTTGTTCGATTCTAAACCAATTTCGACGTTTTAAAAACGTCTTGTTTGTGACATTTAGAAGACGCACTTTATAAGACGTTTTCTCGCCCAGCAGGGGCTCGCGCGTCACTTGGCCCATGCATGCATGGGCATGCATGAACCACCGCGAATTGAAATTTGAACTCAAGCCCGCGCACGCCATCTCTCATTGCGATAAATAAAGTAACGCGCAAAAGGATAAAGGCGTGTGGTGTCTACATTGCATCAGCAATAATGAAGACTTCAAAGTTCGTTAACCAGTAAACTTTACGTAATTTACTGTAATTTACTCGCAGCGATAACCGTCCAACTTCCTCGCGAAGGCCTTAGCGCTGACTGTATCCATCCGCGCGGCTGTTGCTTCTGCAACGTCAGTTAAGCTCGCCGATTTCGCATGGGCGGTCGAGCTCACCGGTCATGCACTCTTTTGCTATATTTCGTGCTTGTGTCGTGATTCATGGAGGCTATAAACGCAGCTGTGAATAAACTATTCTTCGCTGCGTGTTAAACTTGTGGACCCGAATGCATGTATGTCTCTGTGGAGCGACTGTTACGCTGACTGCCGGTTAGAGTCCCGTAAGATTCTCTGCGGAAAAATTCACTCATCAGCTTGCGCGCGGGACGCTCTCGCAACTTCATTTCTTCTATGCTCGAGGGACAGGCATGGTTACTTTGATGTGCGATTAGTTTTCTGTGGATTTGTGGATACTGTAAACCGCGGGCGTCTGTCATTTTTGAAGGTAAGTTCACTTTTATTGCATTTGCGCTCAGTATTTGAGAACTATGACAAATGAAAAAGCGTGTTCCATTGCATCACGGGCTGCATGTGCGACATGTTTCAGCAGCACGTGATTGCAGAATTTATTCAGCATACATGATAAAGCTGTCGAAACGTAAATGCAGGTCATGGTTTCCGTTCATGTTCGAACGAACGTGAGCGAAAACCGTATTTATATTTGTTAACCTAATTTCAGTACAGTCACTATGTTTTTTCTTGGCCGCTTGATGAGGTAGTTTCAAGATATACATTAGCTCAAGCTACGTGTGCCGCGTAAGAAGCAGTTTTAGAATAGGGTACGCAAAGATAGCGTTCGTTGGGTGCATATACTACTTCCGCAACTTAACGTGAGTACGCAAGAGGATGGCGTACAACGCATACGCAGTAGCCAGTTTTACAATGGGATACGCAAAGATGGCGTTTTTTGCGTACGTAGCGTATAACGCATGCGCAATGGCGATGAACACTAACGCAAAGCTTTGCGCACCCAATTTTAAAAGTGCATTGTTGGAAGTTACGACATGTCTTATCTGTTTTATTGTGTCACTGAAGTTTGTGGGTGAGAGAATCTTTGCAGCGACAGCGTACTCGTTCATGGTTTCTTACACAGTGCTATCTGCATGTAGCAAGAATCTGGGCACGCTTTTATGTTAGTTGCGAATTTCTGAGGGCACGAGAGTCAAAGACGTGTTTCACGGGGAGGAGTTCGGCATTTTTTTCTCAGTGCTGCCTTGACTATCTCGATGCGATTTATGTCTCCCCTACTCTGTTAACTTCCTCCTTTCTCGTTAAAGCCGCCAGCTCTTGGCAAAACCAAAAGGTTCTTTTGCGCGTCTCTTGTGCCTGGTTAAACATAGCAGGCTCGCTCTCTTTCGCGGTGTTATCGAGTTTTCAACTTTTCTCGCCGTCCTATTTTAGGTATAATGGCAAATAATGAAATGACCTTTTCTCCTATTTATTGCAGGTGGTACTTGCCCTAGATGCTTAGAAATAAAGGCTACACCAGCTAAATTATTACTTTCTTTTTTTTGATGGGCTGACTGACACGTTTTAGTATGAAAAAAAAAAAAACACGGTTGATCCCTCCGTCATAGGAATCGGAATAACACGAAAGTAAAGGGTGCCCTTACAGAAGTAACTGAATGCGCACTGTACATTGATATAAGAGAGTCTGCACAATGTATATTGATGTCTGGCAGCTAATGGCGCCGTTTGACGTGTATGCACCCACTTTGATGATTGATGGTACATCTCCATCCCGACGACTAACGTCCATGTTAAATGATTGAACAAACCCTTGTGGTAGCTGTAGTAGTTAATGGTGAAAGCGTAATCAGTGAACGAGGTGTGATAGCCGGAAGAGCGTCGCATATTGGACGCAGAGCTTGTTCGCCATCCCGCGGCATGTTAAAATGTGATTGAACACCCACGGCCGCACTAGATGTAAACGCAAAGCGCGTCGTGTCGCCCCGGTAACCCGGCCGCGATTTTTCTCGGGGCGAGCCAAGGAGGTTTAAAAAAAAATCACAGCATATCCACGGAGTGAATGATGATGAGATGGGCGAAGCTGCGAAGGTTCATCGGTAAACCGTGAATCTTCCGTGAATTCTGCCCAGTACAACATCACCGACGTGAGATCGGGCGCGTTTATACTAAAGGTTCGATGAGTTAAGACGACTTGCAGCTCACTTTAATTTTACATGTACGCTGTGAATTTTCATTGCTTAGAAAACCATTGCTTTAGAAAACATCTGGCGTATTTCGTTAAGCAGCTGGCGTCTTTTCGTTTTGCTTTAGAAACATCTGGCGTTCTTTCGTTTTGCTTTTAGAAAATATCTGGCGTCTTTCGTTGGTTTATTTCATCAATCAACGGCGTTTTGAACAAAATTTTTATTGTTTAATCACGCACAGGAGAAATCTCACCAGGCACTACCTTGGAGGTAAACAATGGCTGCTAATGGGAATGAGAGACAGAAGAAGTCGGCTTTTAGCTAACACTTACACTTCTACTAACGTTTCCTACTGGAACATGCCAATGGCTGCTAATGGGGAATGAGAGACAGAAGAATTCGGCTTTTAGTTAACGCGCACGCTGCGAATTATTTATTGTTCACCAACGCACAGGAAAAATCTCCCACCGGCACCACCTTGGAGGTCAAGATCTGGTACTAGCGTTACGACTGGTTACGCACTACTACGAGGGACGAACGGGTGCCGCCTTAAGGAGCTTCGCCCCTAAAATTCTGGAGTGGAAGCTCTCGCAACGCCTTGCCAGCAAAAGTGAAGCCAGCTTTTGCCCACCAAAGAGTTCGGAAACATGCTCTTTTCTGGTGGTGTCTACTTAGAGATCAAATGGCTTTGATGTGTTAGTGTAAATACTACGTTAATTATAAAATAAAAGATCGTTGTTGCCGACGAAAGTAACCAGTCGAGAGGAGTATTGGCGATTGATCTCCAATAAAATTTGCCATGATTTTGAGGCTTACGAAAACTAGTAACACAAAGACACACTTTGAGCAGTATCTGACCCCTAAAAGTTGCCTTATTGAACTCGTCTGGCGTGCGAAGAAAACGCTCGCTTTCTTTCGCGAAACGCGGATGGTTTATCGCGCCCCTACTAAGATAGCAGGCGCAGCCGCCATCTTTTGGTGGGCACGGCTTCACTATTGCACAATAATCGCCACTCCAGCAATTTTAGGGGCGAAGCTCCTTAAGGCGGCACCCGTTCGTCCCTCGTAATAGTGCGTAACCAGTCGTAACGCTAGTATCAGATCTTGACCTCCAACGTGGTGCCGGTGGGAGATTTTTCCTGTGCGTTGCTGAACAATAAAAAATTCGCAGCGTGCGCGTTAACTAAAAGCCGAATTCTTCTGTCTCTCATTCCCCATTAGCAGCCATTGGCATGTTCCAGTAGGAAACGTTAGTAGAAGTAGAAGTGTAAGTGTTAGCTAAAAGCCGACTTCTTCTGTCTCTCATTCCCATTAGCAGCCATTGTTTACCTCCAAGGTAGTGCCTGGTGAGATTTCTCCTGTGCGTGATTAAACAATAAAAATTTTGTTCAAAACGCCGTTGATTGATGAAATAAACCAACGAAAGACGCCAGATGTTTTCTAAAAGCAAAACGAAAGAACACCAGATGTTTCTAAAGCAAAACGAAAGGACGCCAGATGTTTTCTAAAGCAATGGTTTTCTAAACAATGAAAATTCACAGCGTACATGTAAAATTAAAGTGAGCTGCAAGTCGTCATAACTCATCGAACCTTTAGTATAAACGCGCCCGATCTCACGTCGGTGATGATGTACTGGGCAGAATTCACGGAAGATTCACGGTTTACCGATGAACCTCTGCAGCTTCGCCCACTCATCATCATTCACTCCGTGGATATGCTGTGATTTCTTTCGTTGCCATCTGATTGTGTATATTTTTTGAACGTCATTTCCGTGACGGAAATACGTCACTGAAGTCTTGGTGGACCCCGGCATAAAACACTTTCGTGTTAAAAAGAACGTGGACAGTAGAAGTGGACAGAAGTAAGCGTTGTCCTGTCCACTTCGACTGTCCACGTCTTTTTGTTGAGTTGCTGTGTTGGCTGTGGCTCGGTGTAGCGTCTTCTAACTCATTCACTTATCGGATTGGTGGGGCAGATTCATCAATGTGCGATAACTGTAACTGATGACTATCCATCATCATTTGTGCCACTGTCCGCAATTTCAAACACATCACCGGATTCTCCAGTGTGCCAATGTGCGTTCAGTAGACTTGATGGTCGGCCTTTTACTGAATGAAATACCTTGGAGTCTTTCTTCGTAGCACATCAGCCAAAAAAACCAGACGAGCCCTCCTGCAGTACTTCCAGGCAACAAAATTGAGTGACCGCCTGTGATACGCTCCTCTGTGTGTGTGTTGTGAAATGTGTCTCTCCATTTTTACTCCCTTATTCTCCTCCCATGAGTAGAGTAGCAAACTGGACGCTAGTCAACCTCCCTACCTATCCTCTATTGCTTCTCTCTCTCTCTCCTTCCTACAAGAAAAAAGTTCAGCGGAAGATGAAGCGTTGAGGAAACGTTTCATCATGGACGCTTGTCTTCATCAGGGCCCTGACGGAAACTAGTCCCCTTGTCGAGTCGTTGGCTTCAGCGACATTTTCTTTTCGACAATTTCTCTTCACTTCATCCTTGCGCTTCATTCAGTAAAGCTAATTGAGACGGTACGCTTACATATATCAGAATGGCTGCGCCAGATGCTAAATTTTGTCATATTGCATTGTTAGTTGTTTGACAATTTTACTAATGATAATCGTGCAACAAAAAGTGTTCTTGAAGGTTGGATACTATATAGCTGCATTTTAATTACCGCTATATTTTGCGTTCTTTTGCCGCTTCTGAATAATGTTATGTAGTCGCATGCTATATCTCATTTCGTGGTGTTTACGTTTCTAGGCTGTACAGGAATCGTTGCTGTTTTGCATAATAAATTATGACATGACCACTTTTGTCTGTGAATCTACCGAGCTCTCACTCTGTAGTAGTAATTTAAGAATAAAGTAACTGTAATTACTATGACAGGGAGGGCTTCCTAGGAACGTGCACTATTATAATTGCATGCACAAAAACAAAACAGCTAAAAGAAAAGAGATCCTTCATGACGTCTTAAAAACGTATAGAAAACGTATTTTCAAAGACAATGCAATGGGATATTTTAATCCGTTTGATAAAATGGGATTTTTTGTGACGTTTTTCAAACGTTTTCTAGGAAAAACGGATTCTAGCCGGACATTAGACGAGATAGAAGACGTTTTCTAGACCTTTAGCTTCTATTCCGTGATGTTTTCTAAACGTTTTTATCGTCTCGGATAAACGTTTATAAAACGTCAATTATCCGTTTTGTGACACCTGGGGTGTCTCATAATTATATCGGTGTTTTGGCGCATAAAACCCCACAAATTATTGTTATTATTGTCACTGAAACTTATTTCTCAGCCCTACAACGAATGTCCCATTGATCGACTTCATTGATCGAGCTTTCAAGTGATGCCCGTGCATTATTGGTCAGGGGGAAAGCGGGAGCGGGTCATTTAGCTGACCACTGTCAAATATACAGGGTGTTTCAAGAAATGTGTCCAACCTTCTAAAAAAATCAGGAAAGTGCGATATTTGATTGCTGCCTTCAGAATTGGTTTTTCTGTAGAGGCAGGGATTTTAAGTCGGTTAAAGAAATTATTTGGAACTGTAATTAACAAAGTTAAATTAATTAACTTTTTAATTATATGAGCTAGGTGGTTGTGTCAAATGGGAGAATTGAAGTTCTTCATGCCAGAAACCCAACCCAACTTTGAGATTTCGAAAAAGTGGCATCTAGTAATAATTACGAAGTAATGAAATTCAACCAAATTCAATGGCGAAACCGAAACAGAAACATGGAAGAACGCAACTGCCGTATTCTTCTGAGACGTCAAAAATCAGTGAATGACTCTTTCTGTAGCGCTAGGCATCTTAAGATAGTTAGAGACATAACTTGAGATAGTAATTAAGAAAGTTAAATTAATTAGCTTTTTAATTAGTGGAGTTAGGTGACTGTGTCAAATTGGGGAATTGAAGTTCTTCGTGCCAGAAACCCATCCCAACATTGAGATTTCGAAAAAGCGGCCTCTAGTAATAATTACGAAGTAATGAAATTCAACCGAATTCCATAGATTTCGCTGTTGAAAGCCGTTGCGTTTCGTTGAATTTCATTACGCCACAACAATTACTAGAGGACGCTTTTTCGAAATCTCAAAGCTCGGATGGGTTCCTCGCATGAAGAACTTCAATTCTGCCATTTGATACAACCACCTAACTCCGCTAATTAAAAAAGTTAATTAATGTAACTTTCTTAATTACTGTCCTAAATGATTCCTTAACTACCTTAAGATTCCTGCCGCTACAGAAAAAGCAAATCTGAAAGCCCCGATCAAATATCGCGTTTTCCAGATTTTTTGAGAAGGTTGGACACATTTTTTGAAACACCCTGTATAAGATGTGCCATGGGTTCTGCGGTAGATCACTTGACTGCCGCGCAAGATACTTTGGTGCTATTTCGGCTCGAACGCTGATTTTATTCGTTGCATCGATAGAAAGTTTTCGGTCACGGACAGTGCCGATTTTTCTCTCAGAAAAACATCGCTGACGCCGACACCACGTTTTCTGCGACACGAGTTCTTTAACGCTATCGCATTAAAGTGGTCATTTGAAAAATATCGTACCCCACTGCGACATAATAGCTCAGGCTTGTGCGATACCCCCAGTGGCCGCAAACAGTAAGTGACTTCGTTCTCAGAAAAACAGTACAGACTTTCACATTACGTACGCTGCTACAATGGTGCCTTTTGGAGTTTGTCACTTCCGCGGACGTATGAAATGCAGTATTGGATCCTTGCATGCCTGCCGATTAGAGTGACCGTTCACCTCGGTGGTACAGTGGTTACGGTGCTCGGCTACTGACCCTATAGTCACGGGTTCGATCCCAGCCGCGCCGGTTGCACTTAGATGGAGGTGAAATGCTAGAGGCTTGTGTACTGCGCGATGTCCGTGCACGTTAAAGAACAGCAGGTAGTCAACATTTCCGGAGCTCTCAACTGCGGCGTGCCTCATAATAATACTACTATTGGTGGTTAGTGTGTACTGCGCTCACTTTTATGCCTCATGGAACCACTGAGTCACTATACAATAGCTGCAGTGAGTAAAAATAACAGCTCAAGACGTTCAAGTGGGCTGCCGCTGGTGGTTAGTTATGATGAGATATGGCAGAACACATCGAAGCTCCCTGCCCCTCTATCCTTTCTCTTCGCGAAACGCTTCACGCACTAAACGGTACCATTGTTCACACGGCGTTCGCGTGCTGTTTCCCATCCCTATGTTGACTTAGCCATAATGCTTGTGGCGTATACCGCAGACAGCATCACCACTTTTAACGACGAAGCTTTTAAGCTATCAGGTAACTTGTGCTCCGTCGTGCAAAGCTCCTCAGGTGGGTATACCCGCTGTAATTTTGCAAGCCCCACTACCGAGTAAAGCAAGTGCGAGCGTTAAACGAAAACTCTGCTTGGCGAAGTGGAGCACTTGAAGCACGTGAAAGAGAGAGAGACAGATAGAAAGAAGAAGAAAGAGATAATAGAGTGAGAAAGAGAAAGCGATAGAAAGAACGGGGAAGAGAAAAATAGAGAGAAATAAAGGGAATAAAGACATAAAAAGATAGAAACACAGAGAAAGACGTAGAAAGAGAGAGAAAGCGATAGAAAAAAGAGACAGCAAGACAGAAAGAGAAAGAAATAGAGAAATAAAGTGGAAACAAAGAAAGAGAGAAAGAAGCAGATACAGAGATAGAAAGAAATGGAAGGAAAAGAAATAAAGACCGAAAGAGCAAGAAAGAGAAAGAAATAGAAAGACACAAAAATAAAGATACAAGAACTAGAGAAAATGAGAAAGAAAAAATAAAAAAAAAACAAGGAGGACACTCAGCTCCGCTTTTCCTTCAGGCTTGGCTCCACTATATTGCGAAGCTGCCATAATTTTTCTTTATCTACCTGCTATGATAGCTTAGACGCTTATGTGTTCGCTAAACTAGAACATCCGGGTTAGATTCCCGGCCACGGCAGCTGCATTTAGATGGGAGCGAAGCGCTAAAAAAAGAAGAAAAAAGCACTCCTGTGCATATAGATGCAGGTGCGCGCAAACCTTGTGATTAACTACTGTACAGAGCTCCTCATAACCATAGCGTGACTCTGGCTCGTAAAAACTCAGGATTTAGACTACCTAACCGTTAGTTTTTCTTTTTAACCCCCTAGCGCCCTCAACATTACACTCTTCGTGCTGTACCGTACCCGTATCACATGACATAAGCTTTGGCATGTCGGCATTCCATTTACGCATCTAGCGGAGGACACAACCTAAGGACACAGTGAAGTACAACGAAGTGCCTATATTCGCCATACGTCACTCTGTCCTTGTGTTTCGTTTGAGCTTTGAGTACATTTAATGTAACCACATAGTAGAAGAGTGATTTGCATTTGTGGTTGGGTATGATTGTAAAAAAAGCCTTCATAAAGGTAGCTTCACGTACCCAATCACCCCTATAAATAAAACAAAAGAAAGAGAAACGCAGATGCATAAATGGTATATTCTGATCATTTCCCCGCCAGCTCAAACGCGCACTATCGTTCCCTGTCAGGCTCGTGAGTGTGAGTAGGCGTGAGTATGAACGTGAGTGAGTGCTCATGTGTAGAGGCCGGATTTTAGGCAAATGCCTATTTTGTTCTTTGCGTTCCTATCGCGCCACTTTGATATATAAGCTTGAATTAGAGGTTAAGAAGGGCTTTGATAGTGTTTTCATAGTGCCTATAAATGCCTATTTTTGGCGTTTGTGCCTAAATGCTCACAAATGCCTATAAATGCCTATTTTCAAAATTATCGCTTACATATGAACGCTGTTTAGCCTCACCTTTCGCTTTCAAGTGCAGTTTGAGACCGTTATTCATGTTACCGGGCAACACTGACTGTTCAGAACTGTTTGGGGTTCAACCTAGTTCTCTAGTTCAGCCAACTTCCGGAAAACAACCGCTAGCAGCGCTGAAGTGGGACACGCCGGCGAGCATTCGCCGCCGCACTGACATGGCGCAGGCGGTTGGCGAATGCGAGACCGCGGAGAGTCGTCAGCGGAAAGGAGAGTAAGAGCAAAAAAAGAAAGAAAAATGTGATGTGCACGGGCTTTTGTTTTGTTTGTAATTTACTTTGTAACGTATTCATTGCAGTAGCGTAGCCAGAAATCTTTTTCAGAGGGGGGTTACCAATACTTTATGTATGTTCGTGCGTTCGTTCGTATATGTGCGTGTATATATACACATGCAAAACTGAAATGTATCGGGGGGGGGGGGGGGACCGAAGGCCCCCTACTTTCCCTGGCTACGCCAATGGTTCACTGCCAGGGGAGAAATTGGCTCTACGCGATTCGACCCGGACAATAGGAGGAATCGCTGCCTTCTTGTCTTTTTACGATCTGGCTATCTGCTCCCGCTCTGCCCTTCTAAGTCATGCTGAAAAGACATTCAGGAGTGTGTTGATTCGATGCTAGTCGTTTCCCGTTTCTTTGGCAACGACTCGTTTAACGCTGCAGAATAAGAAAACGGCGCACGACAACACCGGAGGTATCGAAAGTGCAGTGTAGCCAGACGGGTTCATTTATTCCCTTTCTTTTAACAGCAGGTGTGCAATGGCCGCCGTTTGTCCGGTTTGCGGCGTTGACACCGTGTCGTGGTCGCATCGGCGCGGCCACGTCAAGCAAAATTAAGAATAGATATACCTAGTTAAGGCAATGTAACCGTTTACAAGCCTTATTAAGCTATGTTGAGCATGGTAAAACCTAATTAGTTTCACATAACTAAGCAAATGAAATCACAGCTTAATAAATCCTAATTCAGCCGATCTGGGATTTTCCTGTGCAGAGTCATGCCGAGCGCGGTAATATGTGCCGAGCTTAGTCTAATTAACACTAATTAAGAGTGAGCCTAGCTATTGGAAAATAAGCTAATTAGCTAATGGGGCTTAGGTTGACTTGGGATGCAAGCTAATCGGGACCAAGCCTCGAATATGCAAGTAAATGTATTTAATTAAAGTAATCAACTATACTTAAGCCTAGATTGTTTTGGGATGCGAGCTATATGTGACCAATCCTGAAATATTCAAGTAAGGCCAATTAAGTTCATTGAGGTCATTAGGGTACTTGGTGCTGTGATTGCCAAGCGATCCCCAATGGAACCCGCCCGATACGTAGTCAATACTCGTGGATTACAGTGTGATCACGTGAACACTTTGTGTGTGGGCGTGTCAATTCGTGCTGTGATCTTCAAGCGATTCCCAATGGAACCCGAATGACACGTAGCCAATACTCGTGAATTACAATGTGATCACGTGAACACTTCGTGTATGGACTTGTGATTTCATGTGTGCCTAGTCAAGCCAGGACAAGCCGAGGGCCGAAGCGCTCTGCTCTGCCCCAGTTTTGCGCGACTCAACGCAAGCGGCGCAACTATGTTGCTGGGTCGAAAAGCTCGGCCGATGGAAGATATCGAGGAGTTGGCGTACATTTAACAGTCTAATGACAGCATTTCGCAACATCGAGCCCTAAGTTTCTTAGTTTGCAGCGTCTGGTCACTTGCCTTCCCCGTGTTTTTAGAGCTGTTTACTTCCAGTTAGGCTTCTCTGGCTACAGAGAAGGTGGTGATACTTCTTACAATAATTGTTGTGGTTTTACGCCCCAAGAACACAATGTGATTGTGAGCGACGCTGTAGTGGAGGGCCGCCGATAGTTCGACACCGTGATGTTCTTTATCGTGCATTAAATCTAAGCTCACGGGCTTCTAGCATGTTGCGTCCATCGAAATGCTCACGCCGCCTCCTCGATTCGCTTCCATCACCTAACACGCTGTTGCGTAATATATGACGCCAAGTGGAAAGTAATGAATTTATAAGGTGTTGGCTCGGGGCACACACAAATCGGCTCATATCACAAATGATCACGCGCGTGTGCTACCGCTACACTCTAAAAAAAATGTGTCTTTTGACCATTTTGGCTTGCCACGTATATGGCCCTCTTTTAAAGGGTCACGTCAACTCTCTCTGGAGATCATCATACACTCTTTGGAGAGTCGCGTGACCCACAAGAGAGTCACCGTGCCACTTTAAAGAGAGTCACATACGTGGCTAGTCAGGAATCCCCGACAGGAGTCGCACACACTCTTTTTTCTTTGAGTGTACGGATCTGCTGCTCACCGGCTCCGTCCATCGAAGTGCGCAAGGAAACAAGAAACCAGGGTGTCGGAACGAAATGTTTTTCGTTTCGGTTCTAGTTTCGTTCCACCGCAAAAAGTTCCGTTCCGTTTCTGTTCCGGAACGAAAAAAATATTCCGTAATGGTTCGTAACGGTTTTTTTTTCGTAAGCAAAAATTTGAAGGTAGTCACAAAAAAAAAAATTACACCATCTCCCTCTAAAGGGGACCATGAGGCGATGCGAAGCCGGAGCACTTGCACGATCGCGTTTCGTTGGCGTTCGTTGGGCATGCTACCGACCTCGCGTCGTGGAACGCGAAGAGGGACGCTACGCGCGTCGTACCTTCCATGTAGCCCGGCCGTTAATTCTCACAAGGCGAGCGGGGAACGCGGTCGACAGGCGGGCGAGAGGGTTGCAGCGTAGGAGAGGAGGGAGAAGGGGAGGGGACGCGCATGCGCTCGAGGTCATCGCGGCGTTGCGCAGGAGAGAATTTCGGCATGTCTAGCCCGCGTTTCAGTGGCAGAGTGGAAAGGGGGAGGGGAGAAGGAAAGTGGAGAGGGAGAAAGGGGAGATGGGAAGTGGAGAGGGGGAGGGAGGGGAGAGGGGAGGGAGGGGAGAGGGAAAGGGAGAGGTAAAGGGAGAGGAAAAGTGGAGAGGGAAAGTGGAGAGGGAAAGTGGAGAGAGGAATGGGGAGAGGGAAAGTGGGGAGGGGAGGGAGGGGAGAGGGGAGGGAGGGGAGAGGGAAAGGGAAAGGAAAAGTGGAGAGGGAAAGTGGAGAGGGGAAGAGGTGAGGGAAAGTGGAAAGGGGAAAGGGAAAGGGAAAGTGGAGAGGGGAGAGGGTGAGTGGAGAGGAGGTGTGTGGAGAGGGTATGCGCATGCGCAGTAAGGGTGGTCACGCCGCACACCACCACCACCACCACCACCACCACCACCGGATTGAGCTCCGCCTTAAGATACTTCGCATCTAAAAGAACATTGGACTTGTGATGTAGTTACTTGCCCTCCTCTTAAGAAAGTGGGACAACGGTTAAAACCCGTTCTTCCCACGTTCTTCAGGGGAGCGGAAGTAACTGTACCACGAATTCCTACCAACTAGCACAAACCAGTATACCCTTCAAAGTCATAGTACTTATTTTCTCAAAAGTCAATTACGATTTTTTTTAGTGGGCTCAGTGCTTTGTGTCAAGGGAGTGAGCACGATCTCAGAATCAGCACGTCAATGAGTGTACTCTCTGATGTGCGAGACCGCTGTTCTGATAAAAAAGATCGCCAGGCCTGCCGGGAACACGCAGCACAGTCACAGCGAAAGCTGGCAGAGAGGACATTGTAGAGCCCGTTGTAGAGCCTCTTGCGGCAATTAATACAAGTGCACATGCAAGGTACCCACTACGCCATAAATCAACATAATTGTTCTGAAGTAGCGAAGTTCCCACTATGTTATTTTTTGTCATTCTTCGGAGTCTCGTGGTACATGCTACACATCTGTAAGGCATTATGTGCACTTTGTGCTGTGGTTGACGACGATGAAGAATTATGGCTGAGCACTTTGCAGTGGGTGGGAAGCGGTGTTGCGGAATGGGCGCCTCCATTCCATTTCAATTCCATTGCGGGGAATTAGAACTTGCCGCATTTCCATTCCTTTCAATTCTTCGGAATAAAAAAACTTAACCCATTCGCACTCTGGGAAAGACCGGGCAGTTCCATTCCATTCCTGTAATTCCTCAATGTAGGAAAGGCATCTTTATAGTCTTATCGAGTTAAGAATGAACGCCCCATAAAGCTGACGTCATCAGATGCTTTAAGAACTGCAAAAGTATAGAAAACACTTACCAAGCTCGAGGGATAGTAGCTTGGTGACATATCTCGTGCAGTACAACCACCCTACTAATTTCCATAGGGCCAGTTCTCCCGCTACGTATAGTATTTGGCAGGTCAGCATGTTTGAACGAATGGTGATGTTTAATATTGCTTAAGCTTAAATCTGTTAATGCTAAAATGACGACACAGCGTATTTTTTGCCTGACAAAAGTAGTATTCAGTAAGACTAACCAGTTTTGCCACGCGTCTGGAGCGGTCGTGAATATGGAGAAAACTAAGACTTGGTTAATGGGGAACAAAAGCCTATAGGTCTGTTGATATTAGTTGGAACAGTGCACCGCTCGGGCATCTTGTGCCTTTGCATCGAATACGGAACACTGGGCCGCACTGTTCGTCAGCACTCACGCTTGTCAAGCGCGCCTCGCAAGCATGGATGGGGTGAGAACTTTCTGTGTTCGCCTGCGCGCAGGTATGCAGTGTCTTCCTTGTCGCAAAGGGTATTTACGTGTGTCAGGTACTAAACTGCTCGTGAGATAAAGATCAGGCTGTGCATAGAGTATTCGCCACTTTCGTGTGGGGTATCAATGGAAACCAACGCGCAGGGGTAATTTGTTTCTCCCTTCAGTATCTGCTGGGATAATACATTTGTTTGTACACTAACTTATGCCTCGGTTTGTAGTCGACGCGTTGCTTATAAATGTATCGTGCTTGTAATCAGCCAAGCCATTTTAAAAATACCGCTTTATTGTTAAATTCGAGGCTCTCACTTACTAATGTTTGAAGTTTGAAAAGCAGCACGTAGACGAAAACGTGCTCTATTTTCGGAAAAAGGCATAATTTCATTCCGTGCAAATGGCGCTTATTTCATTCCCATTCCATTCCTCCAAGCCTTGTCCCCATTCCATTCACATTCCATTTGAGGGTGGCGAAAATGTGGAATGATTCCGCAGTCACTCCAATTCTGGACTGGCAACTCCGCAACACTGGTGGGAAGCATTAAACTACGCAGTCTTTGCGCAATTAACATTGTGTGATGACTGGTTGTTATTTTACTCTTCTGCCACGCTATATTACATATGTTAACATGATTCCTTGCCCGACATGACGCCTGTATAGAGTATTTTTGCGAAGGAGTTACAAGAACCAGCGTGGCACTGTGGTGGAAGAGCCGACTGTCACGCAGAGGGCGCGGGTTAAAATCCCATCCGATCCTAGAAATGTGTCTCTCATTTGATTTGTTCTTATTTCATGCGAAAGCGGTCACAGACACCGGCGGCGGTGGACAACTATGGCGCAAAAATCAGCTGTTGTGATCTCATAACAGCTTTCGCTGTAACAAGCTTCAGCGCAGACAATGCCCTCTCCACTTTGGTCTGCGTGACAGGTTCGCGAAAGTCCATTTGCGTTAATATAAACCTCCCTGGTGGTCACTGTTTTCGTTTTCCGCATAATTTCAACATATCTTTGCTTTGGAATTCCTGCCTGAGGTAAGCGCTAAAACTGTACCTTGAGATATGCTCACACTGCATGAGCTCAGTATTTCCGGATTGCGAAGTTTTCTCGTGAACCGAAAAACGATTGAAAAAATTTCGGTTTCACTCCGGAACGAAATAATATATAAAGTTTCGGTTACGTTTTCGTTCCAGTCAAAAATATCATTTTTTTTTGTTTTTCGTTTTTCGTTTTCGGTTTTCGTTCCGTTCCGACACACTGCAAGAAACACTGCCTAAATTTTGTGATTTCTATAATAAACTAAAATACTATTACGTAGGGTTTTGCGTGCTAAAACCACGATACGATTACATGCACGCCGTAGAGGAGGGCGACGCAAATTTCAACCGTCTCGTGTTCTTTAACGTGCCCTCTCACAGCTCAACACAACGGCCCAGAAAAGTAGGCAGTGGGGAAGGATGGGGCTGCCCCCCCCCCCTTTCCGGAATTCTAACGGTTGTGAGAGAAAATGGGTGTTTTTCAAGGCCTTCAACAAGTGGGCCTTCCCTCCCCCCTAAAAATATTCCTGGCTATGAGCCTGCACGGACCTCTATGATTTCCCCTCCAGCAAAATGCGACCGCCGCGGCCAAAATCAAAACCGTAATGTTCGGGTCAGCAACGGGGCACCAATAAATTCTAAGCGCACATACAGACGGGCCTTTCCGGAACGAAGAAGAAGAAGCTGCCGAGTGTGCACGTCGACACATCGGCTCCTGTTTTCTTAAATGTTTTCGGCCCGCAAGTCACCTTTAATCCCCGAAAGGAGTGGTCCACTCGACGCCTAACATCAAGGGAAATCCATCGACACCTGATTTTTACGGTGGGTGGCCTTTTTCAGAATTTGAGAGGTCTCGCTGAGCCGCCGCGCTGCTAGGCCTGACGCTACAACGGCCTAGCCTCTCGACGGAGGTTTGGTGGTGGTGCCTTCGCGGCATTTCTCAGCTATTCGAAGATGGCTACGGCTATGCAAGTCACTGTTGAAGGGGAGGATATCGGGCCCGCGGAGATCAGCGAAAGTGCGGGATGGATTACGGCATTTTCAAGGAAAAAATCGACATCGTCACGCCAGACAATACAGCCCTGCAGTGTGCCACAGGGCGCAAACAAGGGAGCGGCTCCAGCCAGTGTCAGGAAACGACTCACCGCAGCCTCTAGGCTCCCTAGGCTACCGACAAAGCACTTTAGGGTCATCGTTCGTCCACGGGGTGGCCTGGATATCAAGAAGACTGGCCATTTCAAAATCGCACAGGCCCTCATTGCGGCGGCAGGACTAACGTCCGGAGAGGTGGAGGAGGATTTCATCTGCCCGAATATGATTCAGAACATCATGGTGGCTAGTACACCTTCTGAGAGGAATGCTAAGGCCTACAACACAGTGGCTTCTATAATCATTGACAATGTGACTTATGAGGTTAATGCCTACATGGCAGCTCCAAACAACACGAGCAAGGGAGTGATTCGAGATATCGATCCTACCCTCGACCAAGATGAACTCACGAGACTCATCGTCCAATCCCGGAACCCTACTGTCATAGGAGTTAGAAGAATAAAGAGTACAAGCTCTGTGATAGTGCTTTTTGATGGACTTAAGGTACCGGAATATGTCAAGTGTGGCCCTAGCCTAGTGAAGTGCTCGCTATACCGGAGGCAGACTGACATTTGCTATACATGCGGCAGATTGGGCCACCGAGCCGATGTTTGCCCATCTCCGGAGGACGGGATATGCCGAGGTTGTGGCACCACCAACCCGGACGATCAGCACAACTGCTCCCCGAAATGTGCGCTTTGCGGGGGTAATCACATCACCGTGGGCAAGGATTGCAAGCGAAGATTTCAAGTTCCATACGTCGTACGGCAAAGAAGAAGAGCTCGGCGCTACCAGAAATCCCAAGAAGCCCACGACTGCACGAGAACAGAACCTCTCCCACCCAAGTCGACCACCAGCAGGAGGTCCCGAAGCTCGGAGTCCAGAGGCAACCGCTATCGGGTGCTGGCGGAAGATAGCAGCCCGAGCCCGGACAGGGCTTCCTCTAAGGACAAGGGGCGATCCGTCTCCCGGGGCCGGAAGGGCTACAAACCAAGCTCTTACTCGAATGGACGATCGCGATCCAGGAGCAGATCCAGGTCCATCGGCCGTTGCAGTTCTCGGTCCTGCAAGCTCAGCGTCAGCGTCCAGGAACCGGCAGCGCAAGGCACTGGTCCCACTTGGGCCGATCGAGTCAAGGGACAAACCAAAAAGGTAACGGGGGGCACACCACCAGAGAACAGCAATGCTAGAGTAGCGCAGCTCGAGAAAAAAAATGCACAGCTGAAAAGAAAGATGCAGCAACTCAGAGCCGAGATCGCTGAACTTAGGAACGCGACAAAACATAATCCGGCACAACCTCCCGCGCCCCTTCAGTACGTAGAGGATGAGGCACCCATGGAAGTCCCAGTTGAGGAAGCATCTAGCGAACGCTCAGCCAAAAAGCGAGCCATTGTAGATTCAGCGTGTAGCAGCTCAGCTATGAAGGCCAAATCGGAAATCAAAGACGCCATTGAGTCACTCAGCATCACGATTGGAGCAATCAGGCTACGCTTGATGGCCTCGTGGAAGGTTTCAGTTCACTCAGTCTCCGACATGACGAGCTTGAGAAGCGTGTATTCCCTATGAGTCAAACCCCAGATCCCACTAAAGGAAAAAATTACACCACCTCCCGCTAAAGGGGACCATGAGGCGATGCGAAGCCGGAGCACTTGCACGATCGCGTTCCGTTGGCGTTCGTTGGGCATGCTACCGACCTCGCGTCGTGGAACGCGAAGAGGGACGCTACGCGCGTCGTATCTTCCATCTAGCCTGGCCGTTAATTCTCACAGGGCGAGCGGGGAACGCGGTCGACAGGCGGGCGAGAGGTGGGCAGCGTAGGAGAGGAGGGAGAAGGGGAGGGGACGCGCATGCGCTCGAGGTCATCGCGGCGTTGCGCAGGAGAGAATTTCGGCACGTCTAGCCCGCGTTTCAGAGGAAGAGTGGAAAGGGGGAGGGGAGAGGGGCATGAGAGAGGGGGAGGGGAGAGGGAAAGTGGAGAGGGGAAGGGGAGAGGGAAAGTGGAGAGGGGGAGGGGAGAGGGAAGGGGAGAGGGAAAGTGGAGAGATGAAGGGGAGAGGGTATGGGAGAGGGAAAGTGGAGAGGGGGAGGGGAGAGGGTGAGTGGAGAGGAGGTGTGTGGAGAGGGTATGCGCATGCGCAGTAAGGGTGGTCACGCCGCACACCACCACCACCACCACCACCACCGGATTGAGCTCCGCCTTAAGATACTTCGCATCTAAAAGACTAGTTCCGCCTCGGCCGACCAGACAGCGGCTGCATCTCGCGGCATCTTCTACGACCAGCTAGCCTTCAATCATAATCACGGCAGCAAACCACAAGCCGATTAGAATTTGGCAGTGGAACTGTAGGGGATTCCAGCGCAAGAGGAATGTCCTTCAGCAGTTCATCCGCTCGCATCAGGAAAAACCGCACGTCATTCATCTACAAGAAACGCTCACAGGCTCGGTCTCACTACCGGGCTACAAAGCCTACACGATTCACGATAAAGATACAAGGGCATCCGCACTCTTGTAACCAATAGAAGCACTTTTATCTCTCACAGCAATAACGATCCCGTAAGGAAAGTAGAGTTTTCTCTAATAGAAATTACACCCGGTAATCTAAACAAGGACAGCATTTTCGTACTCAATATCTATAGTACGCCTTCGGATCTCAGGCAGAGATTCGCAGTAATCATTGCCAGAGCGGCTAGTAAAGCAAAGAATTCCCCTCTAATCATAGCTGGGGACTTCAATGCACCGCATCGGGCCTGGAGATATCCCCAGAATACCCACAAAGGCATCGACCTATGGCGAAGTGCAGCCAACAATAACCTCACTTTAATCACTGATCCGGCTTTCCTAACTAGAATTGGCAATTCGTGCTCTAGAGAGTCTGTGCCGGATCTTACATTTGTCAAAAATGTCGATTCGATGACCTGCTCAAACTTATTGACAGATCTTGGCAGTGATCCCCATATCCTAGCCACTAGCATGTTTGTGGAGACGAAGAGACTAAGAAGCCTTACCGTCACAGACTGGGACCTGTTTCGAACACTCCGAGAAAAGCGTGGGCAGTCCCAACACTCCCCTCCTGATTTGGAACGATGGTCTGAACAATTAAAAGAGGACGTCAAGGCGGCCACGAAGTCAATCCAGACCGACCTCGAAGTCGACAGGATGGACAGCCGGTTGGCGCACCTTCTGGAGGCTAGAAAGTCGCTCCTTGACCGATGCAAAGGGCAGAGGCTCAATCGGAAGCTTCGAAAAAAGATTGCAGAACTGAACAGGACCGTTGAAGAGCATTGTGAGGTACTAGCTAAGCAGCAATGGGACGAACTCTGTAACTCTGTGGATGGTCAGATGAGAGTCGGAGAAAAATGGAACTTGCTCAAACACCTCCTAGACGACACGAATTCCAAGTCTAATCAGAGGCACGCGATAGAAAAGGTCCTTCATGAAGCGAAGCGGTCGGAACCCATGGGTGTCATTGCGGATGAGTTGGCAAACAGATATCTTCCGGTTGGTAGCGTACGTCCGACGGACAATCCTACGTACAAGGGCGAGCCGAATCCAACACTTGACGAACCATTCAGCACCAGCGAAGTCAGGGCAGTATTACATAGCCTAAATGGTAGGTCTGCCTCTGGTCCGGATGAAATTTTCAACAGGGCTCTCAGGAACCTGGATGACGGCTCCATTGAGTATCTCACTGAAGAGATAAATCGGGCATGGAAGGAGGGTTTGGTTCCAGATACCTGGAAATCCGCATCGGAAGTACTCATTCCGAAGCCGGGAAAACCCCCAGGACTCGCAAACCTTCGACCTATCTCCCTCACGTCATGCGTGGGGAAGGTTGCAGAGCACGCCATTCCCAAACGCATTTCGGACCATGTAGAGAAGATCAATTTATTTCCATACAACATGGTTGGCTCCCGTCCGGCTTTGTCGACGAAGTATGCGATGAAGCTCATCAAGTGTCAAATAATCGACAATCCAACCAGACATCCGGGCTATTCTGGGTTTAGATTTGGAAAAAGCTTTTCACAACGTGTCTCACGCACACACTCTGAATGCCATATCGGATCTCAATTTGGGCGCAGCCTTTCACGGTTACATCAGCTCCTTTCTCAAGGGGCGGAAAGCGCAACTTAAAATCGGAGACCCAACAACAGAGGCTTTCAAGCTTGGCCATAGAGGCACACCGCAGGGAGCGGTCGTTTCACCGCTATTATTTAACATAGCAATGAGAGGTCTCTCCGAAAGGCTCTCTGCTATAGACGGTGTTAGTCACACAATCTATGCAGATGACATAACTATATGGTGCACCAAGGGATGTGAAGGAGATGTTGAGGCGAGTCTCCAATCGGCAGTCAATGAGGTTGAGTCATACCTGGAAACCACGGGACTAAAATGTTCCCCCCGTCCCAAGCTCAGGGGATGGAAGCCACTCGCAGATGTCGATATCAGACTAACCACACGGGATGGAAACCTCATTCCTAGAGTCGAGTCTATACGCATGTTGGGCATGGTTATCGAATCCAATGGATCCAATAGGCTTACGCTAGATAGGATTACCAAGAAAACGGAAATGGTCATCAGACTCATTACTAGGGTATCTAATAGAAGAGGAGGCCTGAAAGAAGACAATTTGCTCCGTATTTTCCATGCCTTCCTCATGAGCCACATCATCTACGTAGGGGCCATGCACACCTGGCACAACTTCGAGAAAAAGATTACAGCATATCCACGGGGTGAATGATGATGAGTAGGGCGAAGCTCCGGAGGCACGTTTTGCAGAAGCCTCTCGAACTCTCACCTCTGGGTTCGCCTGTCGATACGCGCGCTTTCTCGCCGCTTCCCGTTGTCAGACGTTTTGGAGATTCGCTTCGCGCCGCATCCGTGCCGCTTCGCGTACGGCAGGGTCCTCGCGCCGTTGCCATGACGCTTGGGCCTCTCTTTCCCGTACGGCAGGATCTTGGCGCCGCTGCCGTGCCGCCTGGGCCTCTCGTTCTCGAACGGCAGGATCTTGGCGGCGTCGCCGAGCAGCCGCCGCCTTGCGCGATCGCCGCTCCGCAGCAGCCTTATCCATCCGACGACTCCGAGTGCGCGCCAAGAGCGAGTGCCTTTTATGCTCGCAGGCGTCCAATGGCAGGTGCCATATATGACATCATTCATATTTTCATAACATCACATCTCGCATCGGCTGCTCAACAGTCACCCGTGAAGCGCCGGCGGTGGCTATTTCTCCTGATGTAGGGCTTGGCTGGAGAAGTTCCAGAGGTATGGCCTCGGGACTAAGGCCTCGCAGTCGGCGACTGTAGCGGTGGACAGGAGTATCCATTGCAGGAACGGGTTGCGGGATCGGACTGGCAGAACCGCTTCGTGAAGGGGTGGTGAGCATCAGGCGTTGAAGTCCGAAGAACCGAAGACCCGAGCGGGATCGGACTGGCAGAACCGCTTTGTGAAGGGGTGGTGAGCATCAGGCGCTGAAGTTCGAAGAACCGAAGACCCGAGCGTCGTATTCGTCAGAGAAATCGTGGTTGCTGCTCGAGCTTCCCACTTCGTCGACCTCAGTTATCTAGCCGGCCTTGAGCCGTGTTTTCATCATTACAAGTACCGCCATCTAGCGGACACTCCACGAACTGAACGAGAGGTGACTACTACATACATCGGGGACGCACGACCCACGGCTTAAGGAGCTTCGCCCCTAAAAGAAGCTTAACACCCTCATTTGGAAAAGCATCAAAAGGGTGCTAGGCATTCCGATGACGGCTAGCACGGAACGCCTCTGTCAATTAGGCGTGCACAATAAGCTGGATGAAATCATCGAAGCACAAGAATCAGCCCAGCTTGCTCGACTGTCCTGCTCTTTGGCAGGGAGAAGAATTTTAGCCATTCTGGGCCTCAATCCAGTGTTGGCAGAGGAGAGAAGCCATCCAATCACCGAAGAGCAAAGAGAAAATATTCTTGTCGCACCGATCCCTCGCAATATGCATCCGCAGCACAATGAGGGAAGGCGAGAGCAAGAGCGATTGCGATCCTGAAGAAGATCAAGGATGATCCTCAATCGGTCTGCTTCGTAGATGCGGCACAATATGGTCGCTCATCTCACTATGCCGTGGTCGCAATAGATAATAGAGGTGAAATAATCTCGTCGGCCTCCCTGACTGAGACCACCTCTTCTAAAGCGGAGCAGGTTGCTATTGCTTTGGCACTCTTGGATGACAAGAGGACGCAAATCTACTCGGATTCTAGATCGGCAGTCAGGGCGTTAGCCTCGGGCTCCATAGCGAAAGAGGCACATCACGTTCTTAAGAAGAGGACCATAACTATGCCCACAATCATTTGGTTCCCGGCACACCTAGGTCAAAATTTGGACTCGCTCACCAACCTCAACGACATCGCCCACTCCCAAGCGCACGTACTAACTCTCCGCGCGGGAGGAGAAGCCTTGTCACAGAGCAGGGTTCAAGAGTTCCGAGACACTTTATTCCCATTTTATGAATTCACGAAGCATTTTTATCTGGAAAGAAGAGTATTTCCCCCACCACACAAGAAGCTCACGAGACCACAGGTGATGACCCTTAGGATGCTACAAACTAATTCTTATCCGAATCTCGCTTTCATGCACTGTCTATTCCCAAGTGACTACAGCTCGCAATGCCCTGGCTGCGGGGGAACGTGCGATTTAGAGCACATGTTTTGGCGGTGCCCTTCGTTACGTGGGGATAAGGACCTCACACAGCAGAAATGGAGCTCGGCCCTCAAGAGCTCAGAATATCAGCATCAACTTTGGGCTGTCCAGAGAGCCTGCGATGCGGCGGTTAGGCTAGGTCTAACTGTCCCCACGTGGGAGCGGCCCGCGGTGTCACCCTAAGGGGTGGCACTTCTCCGGATCTTTAAATAAAGTTCTCCGTACCGTACCGTACATACAGACGACGACAAAGAACACGTATGACACACAGGCGCTAACTTTGAACACTTTATTGAAGCCAGGGGAACAGAATATATAAGGGGACGGGAGATAATTGAGGCGAAAAGGACAGATAGTCTAGGAGATAAATGTGTGGCCAAGCCGTCGATTGCACTATATTTTAAGAAATGCGTTACCTGCGATGTCATTGATGGTGTTATATTTTATGCCTGCTGCGCCGGCGTCATGTAAGGTCACGTGTCCCCTTATATATTCTGTTCCCCTGGCTTCAATAAAGTGTTCAAAGTTAGCGCCTGTGTGTCATACGTGTTCTTTGTCCTCGTCTGTATGTGCGCTTAGAATTTATTGTTCATGTCATACCAACACGCCCAAACCGCCACAACGGAGGACCTTTCTAATAGCGTTGGCAGTTTTCGGTTAAGCCGACATAACAGTGTTACGCTGTGCCCCTTGAAAATTGGTAGAATAGAAGCTCACCGTTCTTGCGATAACCCTCTCAACGCTGGAAAGACATGGCTTGCCGGAAGTGGAGTCTCAGGCAAAGATTCCGTAGTCCTCAACGTGGCCCGTGCTGCTTCAAATGCCAGGACTTGTGGCACTGTTAAAGGCAGGAGGATTTGGGATTCAAAACTGGCGCATCCGTCCTTCGTTTCCGTCTACATCGCGAGAACATGAGTCAAGGTTTTCTCTGGATTCATGTCGGTATCTGGGTGCTGGAACCGGTCGATGACGCAGCGTGCGTAACAATTTTCTGCGAAGCCATGGGCGCTACGTCGATGGGTGGCTGTAACTTTGCAGCATTAGCTCTGCGCACGAAAGCCACAGCTTCAATCCTTCTTAGGTTGGACGGAAAGCAAGAAAAAAAAGGGGGGGGGGGTGGCTCAATCGCTTTTTCCAACGCACCCGTCGGTGGTCACTCCCGTCCCGTATGGAGCATATGATGCCAGGCAGTCTTACAACTATAGCGTACGCAAAGATAGCGCTTGTTGCGGTCGCCCGGTATTTCCGTCACTTAACGTATGACGCGTTGGCATTGGCAGCAAAAGCTAACGCATAGCTTTGCGTACGCATTAAAAAAACTCCCTATAAAATGTTTTATGAGTTCCGTGCAGCATTGTCCAAGATGCAGGCCTCCTCGACCAATCAGGAGGGCGACCACATTTAAGTGTACCCTTCCGTGCCCTGTCGACTGCTAGCGGCGAGCGCTGCAGCGGAACCGGCAAGAGCGTTTCGGAATACTGTGCAACTGCGCAGTGAGATCTGCTCTCATTGTGACAGCAGTTAAATATTCGCCTCGGCACCGTGAAAGCACGCGTCTTCGAGATGCTTGCACGCAGTCATTTGAGGGATACGGTTCAGTACCACGGCCCGTATCGCGGGGTCAAGCGAACTTCGTTCTACGCCGTCGAGCTGCTTGAGCCTTCTGATCCAGGGGTCGGCAACCTTTACAGGCGGAGGGCTGAATTGCATTAAGCCGACATCGCGGGCCCGGACGCGCATTATGATTTCCTGGCGCGGCAGCGCACGCGAGAGAGAAAGAGAGAGCGAGGAGGACGCCAGCGGCCCCTCGACAAGCGCTTGCGTGCTATTGGTTCTTCTCGTGGGGTCACGTGGCTGGGCTGGCGAGCACGTTTCCGCACGCACGGAGGAGTGTTTACCATGTGTTTACGGCTTTACGGCTGTTCCATTGTTCGGAAGCACCCCTCGCCACGCCGAGACGCTGCAGATACGCGCGCCGAGGGTGCCTGCAAGCGGGTTTCGATAGTTTCGATGAGCAACGTGGTTCCGAGTGTCAACGTGAAGTGCCTCCGCGTCGACCTGTGCACGGACGGTGACGCACACGAGTGGATCGCCAGCTACAGTAGGAAAACGAACACGACATGGATCGTCGACAGGGAAACCCGAAATCCAGAGGCAAGTTCACGTGTTCCTTTCTTTGACAAGTGGCGAATAGGCCCAGTCTAATAATAACATTTGATGATATCGACGCCAATGGCGGAAATGCTAAATGCGAAAGCGCTGAATGCTCGCTCATCGTATCGAAAGGCGCGACGCTGTGTTTTGGACTGAATGCTGCAATGATATTGTGCACTAAAGCCGCAGCTGCAGCATGGAAATGCCGCTGCTGAAGTCGGCAAAACTGTCAATGACTGGTACGATTAGTGTACTTTAAAGGTTGTTTTGAACTGAAACCAAGAGGCCTCTGTTTTCACTGTGAATTTTGGTGATATTGTGTGATTATTTTCCATTTTTGGAAAGCGATGCCTGAAATAGCCGCGTCCATTGAACCATGCTTAACTGCAGAAGATTTTATCACCAACTTTTTGCGGCCCTGTCGCCCGTTTGGCTCGTTCAAAAGTTTGAGCGGCAGATCGGATCGCGCCGCAAGCAACGCACTGCTGAAGCATTAACCCCCTAGCATACGGCCATGCAGGCCCGTAGCCAGGAATTATTTTCGGGGTGCGCCCACTTGCTGAAAACTTTGACTATTTGAGCAAAACGCCTATTTCGATTATTTATTTTCGGTAAAACACCATATATCATAAAAATTTGGGGGGGGGGGTCCTCCCGCCCCCCCCCCCTCCCCTGGCTACGGGCCTGGGGCCATGTAATGTTTGCATTTTTGATAGTCCATTTTCGCGTGTTTACGCCCCCCATTTAACATTTCTACATGTCACTGTACGTCCTAGACCACGCGGTCACCCTTAGCGTCGCGCCTTTCGATACGATGAGCGAGCATTTAGCGCTTTCGCATTTAGCATTTTCGCAATTGGCGTCGATATCATCAAATGTTATTATTAGACTGGCCTATTCACCACTTCTAGAAGAAACGAACACGTGAACTTACCTCTTTGGATTTCGGGTTTCCCTGTCGACGATCCATGTCGTGTTCGTTTTCCTACTGTAGCTGGCGATCCACTCGTGTGCGTCGCCGTCCGTGCACAGGTCGACGCGGAGGCACATTACGTTTGATCGGCAGTTAGAACTTGCATCTAACTCACGCGTGAACGTCCGCGTGCTCATCGAAACCTGCTCAATGTTACATGGGCTATGAGATCTGGCGTTTATTTCGCACGTAGGCGTACTCGTGTCCAACATGTCACTCGGAAGCACGTTTATTGAAACCCGCTCAATGCGAGATGGGCAAGCGGAACTCGGAACAGGCGTGCGTACTTGAGCGTCCGCCATGTGCGTGGCGCGAATCTGCGGCGTGGCTAGGAGGAGGGTGCTTCCGTACGATGGAACAGCCGTAAACACTACTCCGTTCGTGCGTGCCTTCGTAAACGCTCTCGCGTTGCTCGCGTGCCCAGCCACGTGACCCTAAGAGGAGAACCAATAGCGCGCAAGCGGTCGCGGAGGAGCCGCTGGCGTCCTCCTCGCTCTCTCTTTTTTCTCTCTCGCGTGCGCTGCCGCGCCAGGAAATCATAATACGCGGCCCGGACGGCAAATGAAGGAGAGGGAGATGCAGGCAAAGAGAACAAAGGCGAATTGACAATTGATAGTAATGTACAAAACTGGGGTGGAAATCATGTTTATTTTCAACGCGCATGTCACAAGGATGCAATTATCAAACACAAAAAGATGGAGGACCAAGCCAACTGGAAGTGCCATCTTTCTTTGTTCCTGTCAAACCCTTCTTGAGGTCAAAACTGTCATGTCTGCCGCGAGACTGGAAGTGACAAGGGGAGGGGAGAGTTCTGACGTCGTGGCGGATACCGCATAACATTGTCCTGATGGCCGCATGCGACCCGCGGACCGCAGGTAGCCGTCCCCTGTTCTGGTCAACAATGTCGATGGCATGAGATTGTCCATATGAAACTGCTGAAGCCTGCACATTGGGCAGAGCACCAGAGTGCAGTGGTGTTCCACTCGAAATTCGCCAGGATGTCTTTTTTCCGAAGATGAAACGAATGCGACAAATATGACCGGCACTACTTGAAGAAACAGAGAACGCTGCTCATGTAGAAAGACGGCGATTCGACAATGCGAGCCTAGCGCTGCACTCTAAAAAAAAAGGGGGAGCGAGAATGGAGCAACGGGCTCCGTTCCTCCTTCGGAGCAGCGACTTTCTCCTTTGTAGGCGATTTACTCGTCGCGCCCTCTTGCGGCAAGCGCCAAGGGAGTAACGCATGCGCACGCCGTTACATCGTGATTCTGTGCTGCGGAGAGCGGCCGCCCTTTCGCGCTCACTCGGTAGCCTCAGACCAGACTATCCAGTGCTACCGATCTCGGCCAGTCGCGTGCAATTACTCAATTGTACCTAGGATTGATGCGAGCAACACACGAGTGACGTTTATTGTTTTTGTTCTATGTGTTGAGTAACGTGTGTGGCGGTTTTTCTTTTTTTTATAGGCTCGGCGTGTGCGCGATGCGCCGCATACTTCCGTGTGTCTCGTGTTGTTTGTATACGAATGCGCACGATCTGCTTGTCACAAATACATTAAGTCCCGCTTCACAAAACAGTCTTGTTTTAATGAACACCTTAGACTGTACACCAATAATTCAGTTTTTTTCTGCGTTAACATACTTGGCTAGATCACGCGTTTTTAGTTTTACACAGCACTTATAGCACTTATCAATACAACAAGCAATATAAAGAAACATGAAGGTTAATTTTTACAACATTTTAGCAAACGCTATACCACTGGACAGTGCAAGCGTGAAAGTACGCTAACATATAATTGCTGGAGTTTGACGTGTCGAAACCACCGTATGATTATGAGGCACGCCGTAGTGTGGAAGTACGGATTAATTTCGATCAACTGCGGTTCTTTAACGTGCACCCGAACATAAGCACATGCGTGTTCTTTGCCTTTCGCCCCCATTGAAATGTGGCCGCCGTGGCCACATTTTAACGTTAACCTGCATCATAATTGCACATATCTGAAAAATAAGTCAATAACTTCTGTCAATTAAGCCAAAATTCTCAATCACATGCGTTTTGGAATACGCATGCCATCACTGAGAATTAGGACGGACTTATGCACGCGTGCAGTATGTATCTCCCGTTCTCAGGATTTTGATTTGGCGTGCGAAACTCAACACAAAATGCGCTTCTAATGACAGCTGTACACAGTAGGTAAACACCCTCACTCACCTTTGTGAAAAGAGTATTCCAAATCCAACGCAAGACTAACCACCGCCACAACGACAACTACAGAGTTGTCGCACAATGACCGCAATTTCACACGCCAGGCGAATACCGTGACGTAACAGTAGCAGGGCAGCATGTAGGTACAGCGTACTGAAATATTACAGAACACGTAGTGTGGGTAGTGTTCTTTTCCATAATTCGCGTGGTGTAGCGCCAGTTTCTCTACTCAAGTAATCAAGCTGCCGCGACGCCAAGAGCCACTGGCATCGCTCTCGAAAGACCACCGTCCGGTGCGAGGCCATCTTGTATTGTTTCTTCGCACGACCCGCGCTGTAACGTACGTATTGGCCTCGAGGGCCACCAAAGGAAAGACCGGCGCTGCTATCGCTATGACGTGGTAAACGCCATCACGTGACTCTCCTTTGCCGCCGAAAGCTTTGCCAACGCTGCTCGCTGCATCTCATGCCCGAGGTTGAAGCTTTGTTTTTTCTTCAGCATGGTATATTGCTCTGTACCACAGTGCCGAACGTATTCGACCGAGCCCGGTGCGAGTTTCCACGCATATCCCAAAACCAAGAAGCAGCGAGATGCGTGGTTGATAAAGCTTAGAAGGGCATACCTGCCAAGTTTGGAGAAACGGCATCCGGGAGATCTACTCAACGGGGGGGGGGGGGGGGGGGGTATGAAGTATGCCGACCGCGGGGGGGGGGGGTACTGCGATAGCAATTATATGGATTGTCAGCGGGATTTTGCGGTCGCCGCTGATCTGTACAGAGTCCAAACCGATAACATCGCTTACGCATCGTCTGTTTCACGTGCGAGTAAAAGCGCGCTAGCGCTAGGGACGAACGCGGTTGAAGCAGAGATGAAACGACCCGGCCGTCACCGTCGCGCGAAGGACACATGCGATAACATCGCTCCGCGTGCGAGGCCTGTCGTCGGGCAAGGGACCATAAGGGGCGCCGTTGAGACGGGGACGGTCGCAAGCGCTGGCGAACACGCTATCTCGACAGACATCGGTAACGGCTACCCTTTTAAGTGCTGGGCTCTCCACTTAAAGCAGTAGTGACACAAAATTTTGAAGGCAAGATATCTTGTGGGATAGATTTGTGTGTAAACAAACGCATCATCTACGAAATATTAACGGGTGATATAACCTATAACACATTTAGGATCAATTTTTAAATTGTGTGTAGCACATCTGTACGCGAAACGTCCCACCTCGCGTCACAGTGACGCACGGGCCGCGCAATGCACTGGACGCGCAGGGCAAAACTGGATTTCCGGGAGATTTTGCTATGACCCGTACAACCGGGAGAAACGTTCAAAATCCGGGAGTCTCCCGGGTAATCCGGGAGACTTGGCAGGTATGGAATGGGGAAGTAACCCAGCATCCATTATCGCGTGTGTAGCAAGCAGTTTCGCGAAGATTTTGTGTACTGCGTTGGAGCTAAAATGTTCGGTAAGTACTACGTGAGATTTTCCGTGACTGTACACATAGGAATTTGCGACGTTTATTCACGCCATGCTGGAAAAGACGGTGCCTGGTTCCCGAAGCAATGCCGTCGCAAGACCTTCCTGTCCGGCCCTTGGACCGTCCAAAACACACCGAGCGTCGCCGGAAGGCGCTTGGAACCAGGACGGTGAGAGTGACTGTCTCGATGTTGTTCTTTTACGCTGCATATTCGGACGTGGTCGGCCTCATAGACTGCCTCTCCTTCCGTTAGCAGCCGCGATGTGCTGAACTGCAGGTCAACGATCTTGTTGATGCCAGAGACCGGCAGAGTCACTGAAAACGAGATACGGTAATTGTAATTAGTAGTCGAACAAGCGATTCACACGTGCTGGCATGATATCACATCAATCAATGTACCCCTCGCAGAGAAGCACATCAAGCGGAAGCGTGGATAAAGGAGACAAAGATATATGCGGTTGAACTTCCACTTATTAAAATATATGTGTTATAAATCATCGTCCGGCAACAGTTCTGGCTAAAGGGGTAAGCCGCACTCACCACGAGCGTTATGAGCATTACTGTTATTGCGGCAAAATAACTTATGGCTACCTTTACGAAAGATCTCGCGAATGTAATAACCAATGTCGAAGCATCGTTTGCACTCGGGCATTTGATTACGCGCTGAAAACTAGGGCAAGGCGTTGCTGTGAATTGTGCGCGGCAGTCCGCGCCGATCGAAACGGTACCTCTCGGCCGCGCAACTTCCACGCAAAAGCAAGAGATAGGTGCGCGATGTCGCGCTTGTCTTAGTAAACATAAATGTACACGAGATGCGAGGATGCTTCGAGTTACAGATTATTCACGTTTTAGAAGAGTGGCCCCTTCACGTTCGGTGTCCATGGCTCCGCGCGCACTCGCCCCGTCGAGAGTGCACGACGCGACGATGACAGCGCATTGGCTCACGAAAACCCTTTGCTGGCAAACACACTGGTTGCTTCACAGCTAATACAAGTGCATTTAACGCTTGCAAAACGAGAAAAACCGTGGCTGAACACAGGCGACGTCGAACACTCCGCGCACTCGGTACCACGTGATGCCGTTTTATACGTCACAGAGAGATTCCGGCAGACGGCGCCACGGTATGTCCTCGCCGAGACGGCCGTACCGCCGTACCGCATCAGACGCATTCTCACTGAAGGGCTAGCAATTGAACGAATCCATGGCCCATCGTCATACTTGTGGTCAACGCATAAATAGAATGTGAACAGATGTCAACGCCAAACCACTCAACGAAGTCCGCGCGACGAAGGCGACACAATCTGAACTGCATGTTGCCGATGTTGCGCCCTCACACAGTAACTATTGAAAATAAAGAAATCATAGAGAGAAATTTCATCTGTGGCCGCTGTCGGAAGATGGCGCTACTTCAAAATGTCGTCGGAATGGTATGAACGGTTCTCAATATGGTCGTTTTCGCACTAACTTAATCAACTCTATAATTATATTGTTCATTATTATGCGGCTTTAGGTTAACTGCTGTGCTTGGCTAAGCCATAGCTACTATTTAATAATGTCGGCGTATATAGTGACGCAGCCATGAAATCATAAAGAGTTGAAGAAAAATGACGCATCTTTGTGCCACTATGGTCCACTGTAATTCAGTGACTATATAAGGTTTAGCAATGTAAATGCGCTGAATGAAGCACAGACGAGAAACGTAACAGGGGACAGGACAAGTGGTGCGCAATTTATCCTGTCCCCTGTTACGTTTCTCGTCTGTGCTTCATTCAGCGCATTTACATTGCTATGCCGTACCAACTAGCCCAAATTGAAGCTTTGCTGGACTATATAAGGGCCAGCGCTTCATAGAGGGGTACGTGTAAACGCCTGTACGTATGCGTCTGTAGTGAATTGTTCATGTTATAGGTTTTATACATGCGAATGAATTGTGTATGTATTGAATTCATTGTGCGTACTTATGTGTCTGCATAGTGGACGTGTTCGTATTAATAAAAGCTGTATCAACTTTCCGGTGTCCTTGAGTAATCCATGAATGGGCCTACCTCCCCGAAATGCCGTGTGCAGCATCAACGTACGCCGCCTCAGTCAGAAACAACTTTTTTTTAGTATTGTTTAATCCCTCTAGAAGGCGCTAGCTACCACCTACTTCACGGGCGCGGCGCTCTCACAGCTCCACCTACTTATATGAAGTTGAACATCTATCTATCGAAACTATATGCTCTGCCGCGCCGGGATTGTTTTGATGCTGCAGAATGCACATTTTGGAGGCACAAATGCGTGGATAACGTCGCTACACCGTGTGACGCTTCGACAAATAAAGACAGCAAGCCTAACGTACAGTCTCCGGGTGAGAGCCCCTTTGCAGTATCCGTCTCTTTTAAAGTGAACGCCGTCACTCTGGCCGAGCGAAGTGTACGCGTTCCGTCGTTCCGTTTCGCGAGGTTTTCATCGCTACAGGTTTGTCTGCTTGATTTTATTGTCATATCGTTCGATATTATAAGCTCAGCGGGACCGTTTTTTTGTGATTGCCAGTGCCGCATACTCTTTATCAGTCGAGAATCGATGCACTCGCTAGGCCTAAATCTATTGCTCGCTTCACTGGCTTGGCGTCAGCCATCTTGATTTTGACGGTTTCTTCATTGAAAAGGGAGGAAAGTTCTTCCATTTCAAGACGAACATTGGGGACATCGCCGTTTCTGCCTTAAAGGAGAGAGGGTACTGTTGCGGGTCATGTTTCTACGCATGCGCAGCCGTTATTCTCAATATGCCAATTGCCTCAATTATTAGACGCGTTTCTTCATTCCTATGCCGATATTAAACTGCGCATGCATCGAATTTTGGCGTGCGCTTACACTCTCAGCAATGTAAAGATAGATTAGATGGTGAGCCTCCAGTTAGCGATCTGTTATGTTCTAGCAATCTCTGATCAATGTAGCGACCCGTCTGCCTACGTGGAAAACGGTAAGCACGCGGTAAGACTGGAACAAGATGACGACACACACAGAGCGCTTGTTCTTCTTGTTTGGTCTTCTTGTTCCAGTCTTACCGTGCGCTTACCATTTTCATTATGTCGCTATACCAACTAGCTCGGACCCAGCCTCTGATTCAGTACAAAACAACGGCTTCATTGTGAGGCACGCCGCGGTGGAAGGCTCCGCATAATACAAGAGCTTCTGGCATTTTGACCTCCTTCGAAAATGCTAGAGCCGCTACCGGGATAAAACCCGTGTCCTCCGGGTCACCAGCCTAGAACCGTAACCCACTGTGCCCCCACGCAAACAGGAGCAATACTGTAAAAAAAAGAAAGAAAGAAAAAAAAGTAATTATTGCCCGGATTCGAACCTTCGATCATTGTTGCGGAATGGGCGCCTCCATTCCATTCCAATTCCATCCCGGGGAATTAGAACTTGCCGCAGTTCCATTCCTTTCAATTCCTCGGAATGAAAAACTTAGCCCATTCCCACTCCGGGGAATGGCTGGGCAGTTCAATTCCATTCCTGTGATTCCTCAGCGTAGGGAAGGCACCAGTTTTATCGAGTTAAGAATGAGCGCCCCATAAAGCTGATGTGCAGATGCATTAAGAACTGCGACCGAGTTGCAGTTCGAAGAATGTAATTAGACACGCCCAAGTAATTAAAGACTGAGTCGAAAATACTTCAAATGACATGGCACATATACCTCTACACCCAACTTGGTTTTGGGAGATGACTCACAAATATTTGCGATGTGAGTGAAATGTATTATGTTACATATGTGGAACGTACTTCCCTTATTCGGAAACGTCAATGAATAAGGCAATGACAAAAGTCAGTTTCACCGAAAGGTCGAAGCAATGAACGCGATAGCAACAAATTGGAATGTTATACGAAGTACGGCTAGAAGCTCACTCTTTTAGCAGGCAACCAGGCGTAAATTAACAAAATGGATGCATTACGAACTGCAACGCCGCCGAGGGAAAAAAAATCACGAGGCGTAAGAAGGGGGGGGGGGTGTATGCCGCCGCCGTAGTTCCGCACAACGGATACCAACGGCATAGAGCCGCGGTTACGCGAAGAAAAGCCGGCAGATCCCACGCATTGTGGGAATCGATGTAATGCGAAGCAGCCAGCAAAGACTGCATACATCGTCTTGTATGTCATTGAGGAAAATGCGTGTCATGGTTTTCATGTTAACTCCTATTATTTATGTTCGTCACACAGTAACGTCGTGCAATACCAATTTCGGGGTAGATCAAGCTAGCGAAACGGCCGCCAGCGCACCATGAGCGTGGCACGTAAGTCATGCTGTACATGACATGTGTTTCATGACTTTCATGTTAACTCGTATTATTTATATTCGTCACACAGTCACGTCGCAAGATACCAATTTTTGCGTATATCAAGCTAGCGAAACGGCCGCCAGCGCACTATGAGCGGGGCAAGTAAGTCATGCTGTGCATGACATGCGTGTCATGATTTTCGTGTTAACTCGTGTTATTTATGTTCGTCACACAGTAACGTCACAGGATACCAATTTTGGTTTATATCAAGCTAGCGAAACGGCCACCAGCGACCTATGAGCGTGGCACGAAAGTCATGCTGTACATGACATGCGTGTCATAATTTTCATGTTAACTCTTGTTATTTATATTCGTCACACAGTCACGTCGGAAGATACCAATTGCGGGGTAGATCAAGCTAGCGAAACGGCCGCCAGCGCACCATGAGCGTGGCACGTAAGTCATGCTGTACATGACATGCGTGTCATGATTTTCTTGTTAACTCCTGTTATTTATATTCGTCACACAGTCACGTCGCACGATACAACTTTTGGTGTACATCAAGCTAGCGAAACGGCCGCCAGCGCACCATGAGCGTGGCATGTAAATCATGCTGTACATGACATGCGTGTCATGATTTTCATGCTATGACTTGTCATTGATGTTCGTCATACAGTCATGTTACGCCATACCAATTTTGACGTACATTCGATTAACCAAGCGACCAGGAGAGCACAAAGTCGTAGGCGGCTAGATAGATAGATAGATAGATACGCTCAAAGTCGCAGAAGTTCGCCAAGAAATGCTTCGCATTTAATAAAGACAAGCTTCGGAGCAACACAGTCTATATAAGGACAAAATTGTAGTAGGCGCGTTGCTTATGTATGTACCGCGCTTGTAATCAGCCAAGCCATTTTAAAAATACTGAACTATTGTTAAATTTGAGGCTCTGACTCACTCATGTTTGAAGTTTGAAAAACAGCATGTTGACGAAAGCGTGCTCTATTTTCAGAAAAAGACGTAAATTCCATTCCAGTCCACCAAGCGTTGTTCCCATTCCATTCCAGGGTCGCGAAAATGTGGAATGATTCCGGAGTCATTACAATTCCGGAGTGGCAACTCCGCAACATTGCCTTCGACGCGACGTACACGCGCGACACATGATGCCACTGCTTTACCGATTCGGCCACAATGCCTGCCGAGCCAGGGGTGATAAAATTGGTCTGATCTACATACTACGATGAAAGATGCAAGCCAAAGACATGACTGCGTTGTAGAAAACCTCAATTTGTAACGCGTTTTTATTCACGCCGAAACATGATTGCAGGCTCAAATAAAATATATGGACAGCCTCGGCTGGATTTTGCCGTCGCCGTCGCCGCCGTCATGCACCGTATATGTATAAGTATGTATATATAAAAGCCCCCCAAAAAATAATTCAGAAAAATGCTTCCGAAGCGCGGAATCGAACCAGGGACCTCTTGCTCCGCAGCGAGTGGCGCTATCCACTACGCCACGAAACGCAGATCCTCCACGTAGCTAACGGCGGGCGTTATATACACACCCTTTACCGCTGGACGGACTCGGAGACGGCAGGCGATAATAACCGTATCTTCATTACCAGCGATATGGCGCTAGGAGCGCGACGGGCGCATTTAAAAGTCGTCGGCGAGCTCGCTCGCTTCTTCTTATATTTGCGTAGCGAGAACATTGCCCTTCCGCTGTCTGCTCGCGCGGTTTTCTCGCGGTGAGGGGAAGAGGAATGCTTCAAGCTTTCACCGTGATGTCCGCGCTCATGTTACCGAGCGTACGAAAGTCACTCGAGCTGAAGGGACGCCGCTAAACGAACAAACAGAAGACGAGCGCGAACTATCAAGTGTCACAGCTCGACACTTGAAGCACGCTAGTTTCCTTCGCTGCTTCGGCCGCCTTTGCAACAGGAGCGCTGTTCAAACTGAGAGTATCCATTGGCGAGCCTCACTTCGTATAGGATTAATTTCTTGCTATCGCATTCATTGCTTCGCCCTTGCGGCGAAACTGTGACTTTTTTCAGACGGCCCGTTTTTGTCCTGAAAAACAAGGCGAAATTTCGGTGGCTTCCATAGGATCCAATTGTTTAAACTTTACTCGTCGTGGGAACAAAATGTAACGCCACGATGACAAAAGTGCTGCATTTGTGAAGAACAGTACAACTTCTAGAACGTGCCTTCCTGGGAACTTTCGGAAGTTGCGCCTCTACGATTTTTTATCGCCGAAAAATGACCCTGTCCCATTGAAAACGGGCGAGCTTCCAGCAGTGACCGCTTGGAGCGCTGATCATCCAGTGTCCCTGAAAGCTAAATATGGCACCGTTTTAGGCTTCCAAAATAGTAAATATAGTGTTACGAGGGGTTTATTGAGTATTCTACGAGAGCGACGATTGTAGCAGCAGCACGCAGGGCGTAGCCAGAGTGCGAATTGTCGGTGTGTGCCAGCCGATGGCGATGGGCCTCCGTGCTTGTCGATCTTCTTCCTCACAATCACCCCCGGCATGGAGAGGTAGCCGTTCTGGCGATCTAGATAGAGGTCAGAGGATCATAATATGCCTTGAGGCGGTCAATGTGGACTGTCTCTCGCCCGCGACGACGGAGATCGGAAGATGGAGTGACGGGTTCGACCACATAATTGACAGGGGAGGTTTGCGCAACCACGCGGTAGGGTCCGTGGTACTTTAGAAGGAGCTTAGTTGAAAGGCCGGGAGCAGCACCTGGAGGCACCCAAAGCCACACGAGGGAGTCGATAGGAAAAGGGTCCGAGGTGGCTTGGAGTCATGGCGCAGTTTTTGGCGACACTGTTCATTATAGGTGAAAGATCGGGCAAGTTGTCGGCATCTCTCAGCGTGCTGGGCGAGCTCAGACAGAGGTTGGCAGTCGGCAGGGTCTGGGTGGTACGGAAGAATTGTATCAATCGTGCTGGAGGGCTCAAAGCCATAAAGCAAAAAAAAAATGGTGAGAATCCGGTAGTGGCTTGGCAGGCGGTGTTGTACATCATCAGGTACATCATCGATAACGCGCCTTTCGCTCACCGATACTCGGTAAGGACGCTGTCGAATGGGCGCATGGCTCCCAGTATCGATAGTGTGCGACGCAGTCGTCGTGCGGCCGAGCGACGTTACGTGGGAGTGAAACGAGGATGAGAAACCTTCGAGCAAGCGAGGAAGCTGGTCGCGCTGCGTCGTCGTAAGGTCGCTTGCAATAGTTGGTGTGAAATACCGCGGCAGTGACGGAGGAGGCGAGGTGGCAGAAGATGGCAGTGGTTCGGCTCTCCCTAGGTTTTCACGGTGGTGCAGGGCGACTGGTGCGGCCACTGGGTTTGAGACGTACATCACAGAGGTGCCAGAATTGAACTGAAGGACGTCAAACGGCAGTGGTAGTGATCGGCGGCGAAGTAGAAGGTCAGAGGGTGCGAAAAGCAAGGTGCCGTCGTTGGCAGAAGTACAACAGATGCTGACAAGAGCAGTAGACCAGGCCGATATAACGGTGTCTTCGGAAACTGCGATTTTACGACAAGAGTATGTGGGGTCATTGATAATGTTTGGTGAAAACGGAAACAACTCGATTTCGGCGCGGGCGCAATTGATGATCGCATGACGCGTGGAGAGAAAATCCCAGCCTGATATTACGTTGTGAGAACATGATGGCAACACGATGAATTCGATGACATAGACGACATTCTGTATGACGACACGGGCTGTGCAGGCGCCGGATGGCTTGACGTGCTGTGCGTTGGCAGTACGAAGAGATAGTCCAGAATGTGGTGTTGTTACCTTACCGATTCGGCGGCAAATGCGGGCATCAATTGCTGAAAGAGCAGCGCCAGTGTCGACAAGGGCTAGCGTCCGTATTCCTTCTATGGCGACATCAATAACGTTCTTCGGTCCTGAACTGCGCTAGTTAGTTTTCCTGGCGCAGGGGGCTCCGCCGTCGTTGCATGGGTCGAAGGGAACGGCGGTGAGGAGAAGGCGAACGGCGGGAGGAGAATGGTGCCTTGGCGACAGGAGCAGATTCGTGGTCGTCCGAATAACTGATGCCAACCCTAGGGATTTATCCCTAGATCTAGGGATTTCTGCCTCTTTTAGGGATCTGGCGTCTTTTTATTGAATCTAGGGTTTTTGTAAGGCTCTGGAAATGTTGCATTACGCGGCCTAATCAGAGACATTATTGAGTAATCACGCGTTTTCAACTAGAAAAGCTACAAAAACGATAATTTTCGCTATTTGCCGTTTTTCATCGAAGAGAGGTCTGGTGTTCTGGCGGGCCGAGTGAAGCCTATAGCAGTTCTGTAACGCGAGATTATAATATGCTGAATACTGCGAGGAACTTAATCTTTGTCCTCATAAGTGTTCGCACCCGCGTGTGTATCATCATGAGCGCCCTGAGTGATTACTACTTTGTGAAAAAAAGAAAATTTTGTCTTGTAGCGCACATGAAAATATGCAAAGTTCACGCTCGCCGCGTGCCTTTACCGTGCAATGTCTCCATGTCTAATAACTTCTGGACCACAAGACTTTGAGAGAAAGAGAACAAAAGTAGGACTGACAATTGGGTGAGCTTGTAGAGACGAAAAGACATCGTGTGTTTTCAATGTTTCCGTCGCGCCGTTTTGATAAGAACGAGAATAGTGACAAGAATATTTGTACATACGGGAAGCTTATCGAAAGTACGCCGGATGGCTCTCAGCCAGTAAAAAAAATGCCCAGTATATCTACTGCAAATCATGCAACGCTGGTTGCAACTGTCGAAAATGAGAAATTGACCACCACCTCGCAAGCTGCAAGTACAAGAAAGGGGTTACAGACTTGCGATTGACCCAAACAATCACATCATTGCCTTCAATGAATAGGCAAAGTGAACTTGACAAATTTGTCTGTCTTTGTATCAAAGGGCGCCATCTGCAAGACTTTCATGTGCAACTACTCCAGAGAAAATGCAGAAAGAAGACCTTCAGCCATGGCTGTTAATGTGACGTCTTTTACTTCTAATAAATTCACACGAATTGGGCAACATAGCGAACGATCTTTATACGTTGTTAAAGGTGAATTAACCTGAATGACGACATTAAAAAGTTAATATAGGAATTTTTCTTAAATCTAGGGATTTTTCGGAGGTCAGTCTAGGGATAAGATGTTGACTTGGGTTAGCATCACTGAACTGGAGTCACTCGGAGGATTTCACGCGAGACGGACGTGTCGCCCGCGATGCCCCGTTCGCCCGTTCACGACGTAATCGTGCCTCTCGCCGTCGACGCTCCGTGACGGTTGCCTCGTCCGCCATGCCGTGCGCCTCTCATCGACGGGGCCTTCGCCGCCTCGTCACCGATGTGCATCGTGCTCCTAGCTGATTGTGGTCCCGTCCTTGAACTCCTGTGATCGGCTCCCCCATCTTTCCTGTCTTCTTCTCTCTTCGTCGCGCCTGTCGACGTCCTATCACTTCCTTTCCTTTTTTTTCTACTTTTCTTTTATCCCCCCTTACCCCCATCCCTATAAGGCACTGCGCCGTGTCGCCTATAGGCAGACAGAAATTAGGTGCCTTTTTCCTTTCCTCCTGAACCACCAAGAAGAAGAATAACTACGGCGGGGCTGACGTGGCGCATACGTGACCCATGGTGGACGCTTATTGTTGGAGACGTTCGGTACACGAAAGCGACAGTAACGTTCCACATGCCCAGGAAGACTACAATGAAAACAAATAGGACGGTGGTCTTCTGTGCGCCAAGGATCCTCAGCTCGTGCGTACTGTACTGCTGGTCGGGCGGGTGGAGATACTGGCGGGCGCATATGCGGGCGACGTGGGCCGTAACTTTGTAGCACAGGCCTCGAAGCGACTTCAGCGTACGTCAGAGGAGCAGCAGTTGGAGCCTGAAGGAGAGAAGGTGGAACTTGATCGGCTACCTGATCCCTGATGATATTCTGGAGAGCAGACGCCAATGGAGAACTCGACTGGCCGTGAATAAGCGGCATGAGCAAAAGCTGACGAGCAACTTCTTCTCGAACGAAATCGTTAATCTGTTGCAGCAGGGACGTGTGATCGGGAGCAACAGCCAAGCCGGACATTGAAGTCGCGGGTGGCAGAGATTTGCGGGTGGCTGCACATTGTTTGCGCAGTTCATCGGAGCTTTGACAAAGGCTGACTAGCTCAGAGACTGTTGATGGGTTCCTCGAAAGCAGCATCTGAAAGGCATCGTCTTCGATTCCTTTCAAGATATGCCTAATCTTCTCGGCATCGGTCATTGCTACATTAACGCGGTTACATAGGTCGAGAACGTCTTCTATGTGGCTTGTGAAATTCTCACCGCTTTGCTGCGCACGAGCACGAAAATGTTGCTCAGCTCGAAGCTTGCGAACGGCGGGGCACCCGAATACGTCCGTCACGTGAGTTTTGAAGGCAGCCCATGTCGGGAGGTCACGTTGGTGGTTTCGATGCCACACGCTGGCGACACCGCTCAAGTAAAATGACAGGTAGTTAAGCTTTCCTGCGTCGGTCCCAGCGGTTGGTCACGCTCACTCGTTCGTATTCAGCGAGCCAGTCTTCCACATCTTGCTCTTCTGCACCGCTGAAGATTGGTGGGTCGCGTTAAGGGAACGGGCCAGGGCAGAGCACTGTAGTCACCGTGGCACCGGGTTGTTGCATTGGTCCTCCTTCCGTCATTGTAGAGGCGGGCTTGAGTTTCCCGTTACGTAGTTCCAGATATGCTAACGCCGCACCTCCACCACTTGTTACGGGAGGTTTATTGAGTATTCTACGAGAGCGACGATTGTAGCAGCAGCACGCAGGGCGTAGCCAGAGTGCCAATTGTCGGTGTGTTAGCCGATGGCGATGGGCCTCTGTGCTTGCCGATCTTCTTCCTCACAATCGGAACAATAAATTTTCACATAAATGCAAATAATTTCATATGAAGACGTGCGCGACCTCTATCTCCCGTGTTCTGCACGGTCAGTCAAATGTCCACTGTCCAATCAACACGTTCATGGGTGTCTTTTCGGCACGACTGAGAAGGGCAGAGCAGAAGCAGATAGCCAGAACACTAAAAGACCAAAAGGGAGGGATTCCTCCTATTGGCCGGGTCGAATCGTGTCTCCCCTGGGAGTGAACAGGGTGAGGGTTTGAGGGAGTTCAACCCCCCCCCCCCGAAACTTTTCAGTTTTGTATGTGTATGTATACACGCACACATACAAAAGCACGCACGAACATAGAAAATGTATGCTTGAACCCCTCCCCACCCCTCGAAAAATATGTCTGGCAACGCTACTGCAGTGAACACCTTACAAAGTAAATTACAAACAAAACAAAAGCCGCGTGAACATCAAATTTTTCTTTCTTTTTTTTTTTTTCTCTTCACCCTTCTTTCCGCTGACAGCTCTGGGGTGCTATGCAGGATGGCCCGAGCTTCTCGGGCACACGAGTTTGCTCCGAGCTTGCATTACGGCGGTCATGACAGGAAGACAGTGCGGAGCACGCGATAGAAGCGTTGATAAAAACGGCTGCAAGAACGAGCATGGCGTCACGTACGCATGTGCGGCATTTGCGGCGGTTTTCAAAGGAACACCGCGAGCGAACGCGTCAGCGCCGCCACTCAGTCAACATTTTGACAGTACAGCGACGTCAGCGTGATTGTCGCGCTATCTTTTTGCCAACTGATCATCGCGCCTCCCACGGGCGTGTTCGTGGGCGTTTGTCCTCTTTCGGAAAATTCTTTCGTTCCACCTGCAGCATGGAAATTTCCACTCTCGAAGGCGACAAGGGCGACCACGCAGCACTCTGGTGCAGCTCGTTTCGCTTCTCTGGAATATTACAGATAAATAAACGGACAGGTTACTGCTATACTTACATAACACGTCTGAAGATTTTTCTGTAGTAGCGAATCGGTAGAAACAATGCCTCCACAAACAAGTAAATACTAAACAAGTTAATAGTTCTCGCCGAAAACTTCCCACCAGGGGCGCTTGCTTCATAGCTGTGAGTGGTACGTCATGAGAGCGGTGAAAGTGAATGCGAGACATCGTACCCACGTGATGATATAACCTTTAGTTCTTCGTGCGTGTGTGCATAGTCTGTGCGATTAGGCTCATAGATGAATCGTGTCGTGAGCACTGTTTCTCTGCAAGAGGAAACGCGGTGGGCGGACCCGCTCTTCGCCGCAGGCGTCTGTCAATCAAATTGATTGACGCGCGAACTCGGACACGAACTCGTTGATTCTGAAAAGGCCCCAGTTCAACTCGTAACTGTCATACTGCCGGTGTGCTTGTCAAGTGTTTCATGTGGTGGATGCTACTCAGCAGCTTCTTTGCGTATAATTTGGTCAGCTTGCACTACTTGTGCAAGGCTGGAGCCATCAGAGGAGCTTGTGATACCTAGCTTCTTCCCGCTTTTTACGTGGCTCGTCTACTCAGTATGCTTGGTGTGCTTCGGAGTAATGACCGTGTCAGTTCTGTTTCAATATTGATGCTATTGATTAGGAAGGTCTTAACTAACATGATATTGAATGTCCTTTCTTAATTGTTAATGTTTTAATTACACGACATTAATTACCCAGGTTTAATTCGCAAGGTCCTGAATAGCACATAGGCAATTAGCATAATACTAATTAGCACGATCCTAATTAACACGAGTTCAGTGAGTAAGATCTTAAATATATTGGTCTTAAGTACACGTTCCTAATTAGCATCATGTTAATTAGCGCTAATTGTTGATGTTATAATTACAGCAGCATTAATGACTCAGGTTTATTTCGCAAGGTCCTGAACAGTACAGCGGTAATTATCATAATTCTAATGAGCACGATTCTAATTAACACGCTCCCTATTAGCGTCGTGTTAGTTAACGTTAATTTATAGTGTCTTAATTACCACGGCATTAATTACTCAGGTTTAATTCGCAAAGTCCTGATTAGTACAGATGTAATTAGCATATTACTAATTAGAACGACCCTAACTAACACGATCTCGATTATCTTGGTTTTAATTACATGCTCCTAATTAGCGTCGTGTTAGTTAGCATGATCTTAATTACCTTATTCTTAACATTACACGACTTCATTAGCATGGTCTTAGTAAGACGTGGCTTAGTTAGCTCGGCCTTCGCATGATTTGGCCTAATCAGCTTCGTCATAGCACGTCCTGACTTAGCTAGGTATACCGCCCAGCCAATTAGCTAATCAGCCGGGCGCACGTGCTCTGGGAGCGAGCAGACGATGAAGAAGAGAACGACGAGGGCGCGCGCCGGCCGACCAACGCGCTAGAATGTGCAGGCCGACCATGGTGATTATACACGTGGCCTCGGCGATTAGCTCTAGCCGCCGTGTTATAAGGCACTCGGTCGGAACTTATCTCAGAGGACACGGTGCTGATTATCCTAAAAGATACTTAGTGCAGACATTAAACGCTTGAAAATGAATTCAAACGGCCCGCGCACACATAAAAAATATAGTTAGTAGAGCTTTCTGCCATTTTTCTTGCATGGGTGCACTTCTGCACTCAGTGGAAAGTTTGACGACACCACCCAACCTTCTCGAGCGCCCTTGACGTGACTACGTGACGCCGCGTTCCATCGTAACCAATGGAACGGAGCGTGCGTGATGGATTTCACCTGCTCGTTCAAGAGGGGGTGTCGCCAGAGCTCGGAAAGATCCCGAGTTTCCCCAAACTCGGGCCATCCTGCATAGCACCCCTGCACCGCTCGCGCCGCGTGAATGCGGCGGCGAATGCTCGCCGGCGTGTCCCACTTCAGTTGGTTGAACTAGAGGACCAGGTTGAACCCCATAGTTCCGAACAGTCAATGTTGCGCGGTAACATGTATAACTCTCTCAAACTGTACTCGGGAGCGAAACTTGAGGCCAAATAGTGTTTATATAAGTGCTCATTTCGAAAATAGGCATTTATAGGCATTTGTAGGCATTTAGGCACAAACGCCAAAAATAGGCATTTATAGGCACTATAAAAACACTATAAAAGCCCTTCTTAACCTCTCATTCACGCTCATATATCAGAGTGGCGCGATAGGAACGCAAGGAACAAAATAGGCATTTGCAGAAAATCCGGTGTCTAGTCATTACATCGTGCAGCTGGCGCTCGGCGCGGTTCGCGTACGCTGCCTGGCGGGGCTGGCGAGGCGCCGGGGCGCGCCGTCGCGTCGGCGCCTCGGCGCGACAGTGGCGGCGGCGCCTCCTCCCCTCCTCTCTGCTTCCCCTGTGTCATGAAGTGCGTTGCCTGTTTGGCAGTTTTGATGGTTTTGTGGTTTTGTGTTCCAGAAAATGTGCGCATCTTCGGTTGCGCTCGCGCGGAGGCTCCTTGGCTCCGTGCTGGAAGCGAGGCTTGGAGGGGGCCATATTCATGGAGCTGCAGACACGGGCAACGTGTGCCTCTTAATAGAAAGTTGAGCGCCTGCAACAGCTCTGCGGACGCAGCCTACCATTGCGAATACACATTTAGTTGGGTGTACGCAGATGTTGAGTGCGCAGTGCACGATATGTTGCGTGCGCTGCAAGCGAAGTGCACCACAACACTTTTAGTTTACCGTGATGTGGTACGTTGTACGTTTCGCTCAACTAGACAAGTCATATTCTAGAGATATTTGTTTTCGAGCGAGTACTTATCAGCGCCACCGACGTCAGAAGTATACTATCTCCCAGTAACAACGTGGCCTCTCTAATCTGCACGCAGGACCTCGATGGCCAGATGGCCAGAGCACGGCCGTGGCCAGAGTAACGGCCATCAGCGTACACGTCAAACCGCGGCGTTGGCTGTGTGCATTTTTAACGCCGTTTCTGGGAGCACTGGTTGCGAGCGTTGACCTTTGCCATGTACGTTCAACTTTACTATGCGTGTACAGCTTTGAAGCTGGGTGGACTACACAAGAAGGGCATTCGATGAGGCACAGGCACGCTGGATGGAACGCAGCGTCCTATCCTGCGCGGCCGTGAATGAGGCTTATACCTGGCGACAACTTTCTGTGGCAGCACAGCCAAAGCTACGTGGGCGGGGCTTCTGCACATGTGTTACTACTCCAAGTAGCTCGTTCGCCGGTGATTTCGGTATTGGTTTCCCAAGCGCACCCAACATGCGCGTTTTCATACGAATATTCACGGCTTACGTGATGTTATTTGGGAATTTATGCAGACAGTTTATACACAATTCTAATCGAAATCTACCACAAGCCTTGATATACTTATGGATGCAGCACAAATAGCTGGAATCATTGCTGAGCTTTTCTGCAAATCAAATTATGTATCGCTAATGTGCTAGCGGTTCAAGTCCGCGTGTAAAGCGAGTACCATTTAGTATTGTTTACATTTCTTTTTTGGGAAAGCGATAAAACATTTTCTATTGCGAAGGAACGCAGGAATCATCTTTATTGAAGCGGTCGGTTTTACTTTTCAAAGAAAAAAGAAAGGAATAGTCCAACAATAACTGCGCAATTGGAAATCTTACGCAAAGGCAACAAGCCATTTCCTGAATTTCGGTGCATACAGGGTCGACATCGTCGTTTTCCTACATTTGGAGACGCAAGAACTTTCTGGAGACGCTCACGTTATTTTGTCAGGGGACGCGAAGGCATCGAGAGGCAGCAGATATCATGGACACGACCGGTCAGGAGCGGGCGTCTCACGTTTGTAATTACGAGCGGGTGAAACGCGCTCCTTGCTCCCGTGGCCAGGAAGGCTTTTTTTGCACATTAAAAATCACTCTGTCAGTCGCATAATAGACATGAACGCGTCTGTTGTCGAGGCGAAGCTGTGCACGGGTGATTTGATCAGCGTAAATCGCTCTCATCGCAAAGCGCCAAAAACACCTCCCGCCGTAGACGCCGACGGTCACGCTGTTACAGTACGCAATGTACAGCGTTATTGTATCAGCAATAGCAGGCAACCGAAATATCGACCATGTATGCAACGCAATTTGTGAAATGGGCCACTTATTTTACGTACTGTTTCCAATCGCAGTTTTGCTTTCAAGCGGCTGTTCTTGCTGATGACTTGCAACTCGCCGGCGTCATCGTCAAGGTAGCTATCGCGATCAGAGACCTACTTGCACTGGTGGTATCAATTGCACGCTTCTTTCTCGGTGATACTATGGGTAAATCAACAAAATAATTCACAACGCACCGCTGTCTTCGTTTCTTTCTGGTCGATGAACACAGATCACCAAACGAACAGGCGCTATGCTGACTTACAAGCTTCGATGTGCACCTACAACTGAGCGACGCCATCGTTGTTTAGTGGGGTCGTGGGGTCGGAAAACGTTAAATGGACACCAGAAAACCTGAAAACTCGAAAGAGCAAAAATCGCAAACCCTTTATGGGATAATCATTCCTACTTTCAATGCAAGCAATCTTGAACGTAATACTTATTTCTTTTCTTTTTATGTTTTCTTTTGTGCTGCGTAGTCTACGAAAGCTAGCGTTCGCGGACAACATGCAGAAGTAGTAAAAAAGTGCGTGATTCCGTAGCGTAGCCTTGGCTGTGCTACCACAGAAAGTTGTCCCCAGGTATAGTATCCTGCAGCAACTGGTCGTATTCAACGTATTCTTGAATTTCCGATCTACAAGCAACACTTTCAAGGAGTTAAAGTTCGCACAACGCTCAACGCGCGTTATGTTGCAGCATGAATAAAAGCACGTACCAAGCTTACTTTATTTTTACGGGGTCATTCGCCGAGAGGCCTGACAGAAAGAGATTAACGCGTTCCCGCGCACGACCTGTCGAAGACGGTTGCTTGAGGATTTTTGTGAGACGCCAGGCTATGTCTTGCCACTCGTCAGGACGCCAAAACGGGCCGCTTGATTGTACCTTGTCTGGCGTGGAAACATGTCCTTTCAATGTGGAGTACACACGACTTGCATCGGGTTCGCTGTTGCTGTCTGCGTGGAAAACCACTGCAGCCATCATGTGCTCTCGTTTCTGGTTTGTTCGAGGTGTCGCGAGAACGCAACTTAGTAAGCGTTGCGCTACGTACGAAACGTCTTGTTACGGGCGTACGCTCGCATCCCTGGAATAGATAGGTTATACGTACTGCACATGCGCACTTCTCTCCCGCAGCCGTGCTGCGTACGTAGGCTCGTTACGTACGCCCAACTTTATAAAAGTGTCTTGCGGAATGGCTGGCAGCCTGCGTCCGCCTAGCTGTTGCGGACGCCCAACTAAACATTTCTGCGTTTAAGTTCCCCAAGAAAGACTATCTATCGTCTTTAAAAAAAGGTAGCGGCCGTGCAACGCCGCTAGCTCGCCTGCTCGGGCTGGTTCGGGCACGTGATGCGCACGTGACCATGCATGCGCATGACGTGTCAAGTGAAGTTGGCAGGGAAGGGATTTGGCTTGGGAAGGCTACACGGGGCGAGTGGCAAGGGTTTTAAATTCGCCTCCTCGCATCATGGTTTCGCGCCGCTACAAATAATTGTTTTTCTCAGCCCGTAATGGACCGATTTGAAAAATTCTTGCGGCACACTGCTCTTCATTCGGCACACAACAACTTCCTGCGTCTAACTAAAATTTGCTATATGGCCTGGTGAGGGGCCCTTTAATCAACGAGTTGAGACCGTTATGCGCGTCTTTGTACAGGCTCCCGTTATATGAGTGATGCAATAAATGATCAAGGGCGATTGTTTGCTGACTGCAGATTGTGTCTGCACTGCTAAGCACAATATGTCGCTTTGAGATGCTGTTTCGTGTAAGCCCTAATAACATTTGCAGCGATATTCAAGGTGCAGCGTGCGTCCACTCGCGGAAACGTGAAAAAAAAAAGGTCGATCCGTGTGGAGAAGCGTCCTACATATAGGACGCTTCTTTGATGCACTCTAACATCGCTATTTGTTTAGCTGATGACTATCGCCACCTACCGCACATCAAGCAGGTCTCATTCTCAACGTGTCCAAGCCTAGACATTGCTTGTTTTTCATGCTGCCGCGTTCCGACCGCTTTCTCCGGGTAAACGCGTGCTTTGTTTGAAAGACGCCATGGAGAGGAAGAAGTGCACGTGAAATGCCGACCGCTTTCTCCGGGCAAACGCGCGCTTTGTATGAAAGACGTCATGGAAAGGAAGAAGTGCAATGTCGGTGTGCACGTGAAATGTTTCAAGGCTTACCACACCCGCACATAGCAACCCTTATGCCCAGTGCCCTATATGTGTAGGAAGACTTGAAAAACAGTGTTGCGTTTACCTGGCAGTAAATAAAGAACTTGTGCTTTCGTTTGAGGGTAGAAGTGCACTTTTTGTGGAAAAAAATATATTTGTTTTGTCATTTTTTTTTAGTTTGGGCATATAAGGGTTAAAGACGCAGATTCAGTACGGCCCTTCCAGCGCGTACGCGGCATTCGGTTAAAATGGATACGCTTCGTCGGGAAGGTGAACAGTGGCCCCGACAGTGCGCGTTGCCGGGGCCATCGCTGTGCACGCTTTTACCGTCGTTTCTGGTAGCTGTTTTCGGGGTTTGCCTGCATCTGCGGTGACGCTTTGCGTTACAATAGAACAGAATGAGCGTACGTGGCTCTGTGGGTGCTATGTATGGTGATTCTATATCATATGATATGTCTGATCTCAACGCAGTCGGAGTCCGCGCGCGTTCGATATCGTTCGGGCGCTCGTACTCGCATGTGTTTATCTGGCTCTTTGAGAACAGATTACGTTTGTAAGACACGCAGCAAATAACCCCTCACGGCGTGCCCACGACTGCCGACGGGTGCGCTTAGGCTCCGGATATGCCGCGCAAAGCCTGGCTTACTCCAGGAGCAATTTGGGATTTTTCAGGAGTAGTTTCATTCGGGCATAGCCTGCGACTATTACAAAACGAGGTTCCCGCCTACGTTTTCGTTAAAATATGTTTTCGTTGAGAAATCGTTAAAAGCAAAACACTCGTGTCATAGGTGTATATAGTTACAGTGCGTTGCATAAAGAGCAGTTTTAAATCCAAATGACTCACTTTTATATTCACACTCATCGGGACTCACGTACGTTCATTCTCATTTCCACTCGCAGTCGTCCATACCCACATTCATGCTCACATTCAGCGGCACTCACTCAAGTTCATACTCATGCCCACTCACACTCATCGGCACTCACTGAAATTCATCCTCACGTCTACTCACATTCATCGGCGCTCGCCCACGTTCGTACTCACTCTACTCACACTCATCGATACTCACCCCCATTAGTACTCACTTAAACTCACGCTCATAGGTACTCGCTCACGTTTATTCTTATTTCCACTCACACTCGTCGATATTCACATTCATACGTCTACTCACGCTCATGAGTACTCACTCAAATTCATACTCACGTCTACTCAAACTCGTGAGTACTACTCACGCTCATACTCACGCCTACTCACACTCATGAGCACTCACACTCGTCGATACTCACTCATATTGAACTCACGTCTACTCACACTCATCGGTACTCACTCACGCTCATACTCACGTCCTCCCACACTCGTCGATACTCACATACTCACGTCCTCCCACACTCGTCGATACTCACATTCATGCTAACGTCTACTTACGCTCATTAGTACTCACTCACGTTCATACTCACGTCTACTCACACCCATGAGCACTCACTCACGTTCACACTCACGTCTCCTCACTCTCATGAGTACGCACTCACGTCCACACTCACGTCCATTCACATTCATGAGTACTTACTCACGTTAATACTCACGCCTACTCACACTCATGAGTGCTCATTCACTTTCACACTCACGTCTCCTCACACTCATGAGCACTCACTCACGTTCATACTCATGTCTGCACATACTCATGACTAGAGACCGGATTTTAGGCAAATGCCTATTTTGTTCCTTACGCTCCTATCGCGCCACTTTGATATATGAGCATGAATTATAGGCTAAGGAGGGCTTTTATAGTGTTTTTATAGTGCCTATAAATGCCTATTTTTGGCGTTCGTGCCTATATGCCTATAAGCGCCTATAAATGCCTATTTTCAAAACTAGCGCCTGTATGAACACCGTTTAGGCCCAAGTTTCGCTTCCTGGTGCAGTTTGAGCCCGTTATTCATGGTCCTCTAGTTCAACCAACTCCCGGAAACAACCGATAGCAGCAGCAAAATGGGATGCGCCGGCGCGCATACGCCGCCGCGCTGACATCGGGCGAGCGGTTAGCGAATGCGCAATTGCGGATAGCCGTCAGGGGAGAGTGAAGAGCAAAAGAAGAAAGCAAAATGTTGTGTGCGCACGGCTTTTGTTTAGTTTATAATTTACTTTTTAACCCTTTCCCTACCGAAGACGAGCTGGGCTCGTTCGCGCTGAAAAAAGGACTTACGGACAGAGAAATTAAGCCACCCTAATTCATTCTGCCGAGTTCGCCTTAAACAGCTGGTGCAGTAAAAAAAATATAAAAACGCGCTCGAAGCATGCATTTTTGTCTAGGAAGTACTGAATTCTGGTAACCGGAATTAGAAAATGGCGTTTTCCTCTGGGCCGCTCGTGCCGGCAGCAGCATTTTTCAGAAAAAAGAAGAACACGCTTGTTCGCCAAGGTTTTGTGGAACTAATATGTACTTTCAGTTCTCCCGCGAGTGAAGCAGCAACTGCACAGAAAAGCATATTTTTGTGAATAATCGGATTGGGACGAAGACCGCGTCCCAACGTTCCGACAGTATGCGCCGACAGTTGCATACAAACCCCCACCAACGGGTCCAATACTTTTTTCCGCGGGCTCCCTTGTCCCTGCGCATTATCTTTTAAATTTCAGAGACGTGTACTGCACCGAAAACAGGAAAGGTTGGGCACTTTTCGTGGTGCAGTGAAGTGAAGCTAATCCTCTGCATATTTTCAAAAAAGAATATACATATCTATCTGTCTATATATATATATATATATATTGCGATCATTTATTATACACATCTT